>NC_079193.1:3855886-3920886 GCF_029499605.1 Hyla sarda | reverse complement strand
ATTGAGATAGGTATAAGGCTATCCTTCATATACGATTGAGATAGGTATAAGGCTATCCTTCATATACGATAGGGATAGGCATAAGGCTATCCTTCATATAAGATAGGGATAGGTATAAGGCTATCCTTCATATAAGATAGAGATAGGTATAAGGCTATCCTTCATATACGATAGGGATAGGCATAAGGCTATCCTTCATATAAGATAGAGATAGGTATAAGGCTATCCTTCAAATACGATAGGGATAGGTATAGGTATAAGGCTATCTTTCATATTAGACAGAGATAGGTATAAGGCTATCTTTCATATAAGATAGGGATAGGCATAAGGATATCCTTCATATAAGATAGGGATAGGTATAAGGTTAGGCTTCATATAAGAAAGGGATAGGGCTAAGGCTATCCTTCATATAAGATAGGGATAGGGATAAAGCTGTCCTTCATATAAGATAGAGATAGGTATAATGCTATCCTTCATATAAGATAGGGATAGGTATAAAGTTATGCTTCATATAAGAAAGGGATAGGTATAAGGTTATGCTTCATATAAGATAGGGATAGGCATAAAGATATCCTTCATATAAGATAGGGATAGGGATAAAGCTGTCCTTCATATAAGATAGGGATATGTATAAGGCTATGCTTCATATAAGATAGGGATAGGTATAAGGCTATCCTTCATATAAGATAGGTATAAGGCTATCCTTCATGTAAGACAGAGATAGGTATAAGGCTATCCTTCATATAAGATAGGGATAGGTATAAGGCTATCCTTCATATAAAATAGGGATAGGTATAAGGCTATCCTTCATATAAGATAGAGATAGGTATAAGGCTAACCTTCATATACGATAGGGATAGGGATAAGGCTATCCTTCATATAAGATAGGGATAGGTATAAGGTTATCCTTCATATAAGAAAGGGATAGGGCTAAGGCTATCCTTCATATAAGATAGGGATAAAGCTGTCGTTCATATAAGATAGAGATAGGTATAATGCTATCCTTCATAAAAGATAGGGATAGGTATAAGGCTATTCTTCATATAAGATAGGGATAGGTATCAGGCTATCCTTCATATAAGATAGAGATAGGTATAAGGCTATCCTTCATATAAGATAGGGATAGGTATAAGGCTATTCTTCATATAAGATAGGGATAGGTATAAGGCTATCCTTCATATAACATTGAGATAGGTATAAGGCTATCCTTCATATAAGATAGAGATAGGTATAAGGCTATCCTTCATATACGATTGAGATAGGTATAAGGCTATCCTTCATATACGATAGGGATAGGCATAAGGCTATCCTTCATATAAGATAGGGATAGGTATAAGGCTATCCTTCATATAAGATAGAGATAGGTATAAGGCTATCCTTTATATACGATAGGGATATGCATAAGGCTATCCTTCATATAAGATAGAGATAGGTATAAGACTATCCTTCATATAAGATAGAGATAGGTATAAGGCTATTCTTCATATAAGATAGGGATAGGTATAAGGCTATCCTTCATATAAGATTGAGATAGGTATAAGGCTATCCTTCATATAAGATAGAGATAGGTATAAGGCTATCCTTCATATACGATTGAGATAGGTATAAGGCTATCCTTCATATACGATAGGGATAGGCATAAGGCTATCCTTCATATAAGATAGAGATAGGTATAAGGCTATTCTTCATATAAGATAGGGATAGGTATAAGGCTATCCTTCATATAAGATTGAGATAGGTATAAGGCTATCCTTCATATACGATAGGGATAGGTATAAGGCTATCCTTCATATACGATAGCGATAGGCATAAGGCTATCCTTCATATAAGATAGGGATAGGTATAAGGCTATCCTTCATATACGATTGAGATAGGTATAAGGCTATCCTTCATATACGATAGGGATAGGTATAAGGCTATCCTTCATATAAGATAGAGATAGGTATAAGGCTATCCTTCATATACGATAGGGATAGGCATAAGGCTATCCTTCATATAAGATAGAGATAGGTATAAGGCTATTCTTCATATAAGATAGGGATAGGTATAAGGCTATCCTTCATATACGATTGAGATAGGTATAAGGCTATCCTTCATATACGATTGAGATAGGTATAAGGCTATCCTTCATATACGATAGGGATAGGCATAAGGCTATCCTTCATATAAGATAGGGATAGGTATAAGGCTATCCTTCATATAAGATAGAGATAGGTATAAGGCTATCCTTCATATACGATAGGGATAGGCATAAGGCTATCCTTCATATAAGATAGAGATAGGTATAAGGCTATCCTTCAAATACGATAGGGATAGGTATAGGTATAAGGCTATCTTTCATATTAGACAGAGATAGGTATAAGGCTATCTTTCATATAAGATAGGGATAGGCATAAGGATATCCTTCATATAAGATAGGGATAGGTATAAGGTTAGGCTTCATATAAGAAAGGGATAGGGCTAAGGCTATCCTTCATATAAGATAGGGATAGGGATAAAGCTGTCCTTCATATAAGATAGAGATAGGTATAATGCTATCCTTCATATAAGATAGGGATAGGTATAAAGTTATGCTTCATATAAGAAAGGGATAGGTATAAGGTTATGCTTCATATAAGATAGGGATAGGCATAAAGATATCCTTCATATAAGATAGGGATAGGGATAAAGCTGTCCTTCATATAAGATAGGGATATGTATAAGGCTATGCTTCATATAAGATAGGGATAGGTATAAGGCTATCCTTCATATAAGATAGGTATAAGGCTATCCTTCATGTAAGACAGAGATAGGTATAAGGCTATCCTTCATATAAGATAGGGATAGGTATAAGGCTATCCTTCATATAAAATAGGGATAGGTATAAGGCTATCCTTCATATAAGATAGAGATAGGTATAAGGCTAACCTTCATATACGATAGGGATAGGGATAAGGCTATCCTTCATATAAGATAGGGATAGGTATAAGGTTATCCTTCATATAAGAAAGGGATAGGGCTAAGGCTATCCTTCATATAAGATAGGGATAAAGCTGTCGTTCATATAAGATAGAGATAGGTATAATGCTATCCTTCATAAAAGATAGGGATAGGTATAAGGCTATTCTTCATATAAGATAGGGATAGGTATCAGGCTATCCTTCATATAAGATAGAGATAGGTATAAGGCTATCCTTCATATAAGATAGGGATAGGTATAAGGCTATTCTTCATATAAGATAGGGATAGGTATAAGGCTATCCTTCATATAACATTGAGATAGGTATAAGGCTATCCTTCATATAAGATAGAGATAGGTATAAGGCTATCCTTCATATATGATTGAGATAGGTATAAGGCTATCCTTCATATACGATAGGGATAGGCATAAGGCTATCCTTCATATAAGATAGGGATAGGTATAAGGCTATCCTTCATATAAGATAGAGATAGGTATAAGGCTATCCTTCATATACGATAGGGATAGGCATAAGGCTATCCTTCATATAAGATAGAGATAGATATAAGGCTATCCTTCATATAAGATAGAGATAGGTATAAGGCTATCCTTCAAATACGATAGGGATAGGTATAAGGCTATCCTTCATATTAGACAGAGATAGGTATAAGGCTATCTTTCATATAAGATAGGGATAGGCATAAGGATATCCTTCATATAAGATAGGGATAGGTATAAGGTTAGGCTTCATATAAGAAAGGGATAGGGCTAAGGCTATCCTTCATATAAGATAGGGATAAAGCTGTCCTTCATATAAGATAGAGATAGGTATAATGCTATCCTTCATATAAGATAGGGATAGGTATAAAGTTATGCTTCATATAAGAAAGGGATAGGGCTAAGGCTATCCTTCATATGGGATAGGGATAAAGCTGTCCTTCATATAAGATAGAGATAGGTATAATGCTATCCTTCATATAAGATAGGGATACGCATAAGGATATCCTTCATATAAGATAGGGATAGGTATAAGGTTATGCTTCATATAAGATAGGGATAGGCATAAAGATATCCTTCATATAAGATAGGGATATGTATAAGGTTAGGCTTCATATAAGAAAGGGATAGGGCTAAGGCTATCCTTCATATAAGATAGGGATAGGGATAAAGCTGTCCTTCATATAAGATAGAGATAGGTATAATGTTATCCTTCATATAAGATAGGGATATGTATAAGGCTATGCTTCATATAAGATAGGGATAGGTATAAGGCTATCCTTCATATAAGATAGGTATAAGGCTATCCTTCATGTAAGACAGAGATAGGTATAAGGCTATCCTTCATATAAGATAGGGATAGGTATAAGGCTATCCTTCATATAAAATAGGGATAGGTATAAGGCTATCCTTCATATAAGATAGAGATAGGTATAAGGCTAACCTTCATATACGATAGGGATAGGGATAAGGCTATCCTTCATATAAAATAGGGATAGGTATAAGGCTATCCTTCATATAAGATAGAGATAGGTGTAAGGCTAACCTTCATATACGATAGGGATAGGGCTATCCTTCATATAAGATAGGGATAGGTATAAGGTTATCCTTCATATAAGAAAGGGATAGGGCTAAGGCTATCCTTCATATAAGATAGGGATAAAGCTGTCCTTCATATAAGATAGAGATAGGTATAATGCTATCCTTCATATAAGATAGGGATAGGTATAAGGCTATTCTTCATATAAGATAGGGATAGGTATCAGGCTATCCTTCATATAAGATAGAGATAGGTATAAGGCTATCCTTCATATAAGATAGAGATAGGTATAAGGCTATCCTTCATATAAGATAGGGATAGGTATAAGGCTATCCTTCATATAAGATAGAGATAGGTATAAGGCTATCCTTCATATAAGATAAAGATAGGCATAAGGCTATCCTTCATATAAGATAGGTATAAGGCTATCCTTCATATAAGATAGAGATAGGTATAAGGCTATCCTTCATATAAGATAAAGATAGGCATAAGGCTATCCTTCATATAAGATAGAGATAGGTAAAAGGCTATCCTTCATATAAGATAGAGATAGGTATAAGGCTATCCTTCATATAAGATAAAGATAGGCATAAGGCTATCCTTCATATAAGATAGGTATAAGGCTATCCTTCATATAAGATAGAGATAGGTATAAGGCTATCCTTCATATAAGATAAAGAGAGGCATAAGGCTATCCTTCATATAAGATAGAGATAGGTAAAAGGCTATCCTTCATATGAGATAGAGATAGGTATAAGGCTATCCTTCATATAAGATAGGGATAGGTATAAGGCTATCCTTCATATAAGATAGGGATAGGTATAAGGCTATCCTTCATATAAGTTAGGGATAGGTATAAGGCTATCCTTCATATAAGATAGAGATAGGTATAAGGCTATCCTTCATATAAGATAAAGATAGGCATAAGGCTATCCTTCATATAAGATAGGTATAAGGCTATCCTTCATATAAGATAGAGATAGGTATAAGGCTATCCTTCATATAAGATAAAGATAGGCTTAAGGCTACCCTTCATATAAGATAGGTATAAGGCTATCCTTCATATAAGATAAAGAGAGGCATAAGGCTATCCTTCATATAAGATAGAGATAGGTAAAAGGCTATCCTTCATATAAGATAGAGATAGGTATAAGGCTATCCTTCATATAAGATAGAGATAGGTAAAAGGCTATCCTTCATATAAGATAGAGATAGGTATAAGGCTATCCTTCATATAAGATAGAGATAGGTAAAAGGCTATCCTTCATATAAGATAGAGATAGGTAAAAGGCTATCCTTCATATAAGATAGAGATAGGCATAAGGCTATCCTTCATATAAGATAGAGATAGGTATAAGGCTATCCTTCATATAAGATAGAGATAGGCATAAGGCTATCCTTCATATAAGATAGAGATAGGTGTAAGGCTATCCTTCATATAAGATAGAGATAGGTATAAGACTATCCTTCATATAAGATAGAGATAGGTAAAAGGCTATCCTTCATATAAGATAGAGATAGGCATAAGGCTATCCTTCATATAAGATAGAGATAGGTATAAGGCTATCCTTCATATAAGATAGAGATAGGTAAAAGGCTATCCTTCATATAAGATAGAGATAGGCATAAGGCTATCCTTCATATAAGATAGAGATAGGTGTAAGGCTATCCTTCATATAAGATAGAGATAGGTATAAGACTATCCTTCATATAAGATAGAGATAGGTGTAAGGCTATCCTTCATATAAGATAGAGATAGGTGTAAGGCTATCCTTCATATAAGATAGAGATAGGTGTAAGGCTATCCTTCATATAAGATAGAGATAGGTGTAAGGCTATCCTTCATATAAGATAAAGATAGGTATAAGGCTATCCTTTATAGGGCCAGGGTCTATTCATAGTATTCAGGACATTGTGCAGACCAGATTGGTTGAATGTTTTTTCTCTGCCGACACGTTTCTATGATTCTTATTTGATTATGAATTTCGTCTCCGTCTTGTCAGTTTTGCATCTTGAATTATAGACGACAGATGGTTCCGTTATATTTCTATATTTCTTAGATTCCTCGTGAGATGGAGGACGAGGACGTTCACTCATCTGAGCGCAGTCATGGAGGATAAATAACGGCGAAAAGAAGCGACAGAATAATGTGAGAACTGAGGATCGGGATAAAGATGGATACATTGTGTAACATAGAATAAGAGAGCTCACACTCCACTCACTGAGTATATAACCTGAGAACTCACACTCCACTCACTGAGTATATAACCTGAGAGCTCACACTCCACTCACCGAGTATATAACCTGAGACCTCACACTCCACTCACCGAGTATACAACCTGAGAACTCACACTCCACTCACCGAGTATATAACCTGAGACCTCACACTCCACTCACCGAGTATATAACCTGAGAGCTCACACTCCACTCACCGAGTATATAACCTGAGAGCTCACACTCCACTCACCACTGTGTATATAACCTGAGACCTCACACTCCACTCACCGAGTATATAACCTGAGAGCTCACACTCCACTCACCGAGTATATAACCTGAGAGCTCACACTCCACTCACCGAGTATATAACCTGAGAGCTCACACTCCACTCACCGAGTATATAACCTGAGACCTCACACTCCACTCACCGAGTATATAACCTGAGAGCTCACACTCCACTCACCGAGTATATAACCTGAGAGCTCAAACTCCACTCACCGAGTATATAACCTGAGAGCTCACACTCCACTCACTGAGTATATAACCTGAGAGCTCACACTCCACTCACCGAGTATATAACCTGAGACCTCACATTCCACTCACCGAGTATATAACCTGAGAACTCACACTCCACTCACCGAGTATATAACCTGAGAACTCACACTCCACTCACCGAGTATATAACCTGAGAGCTCACACTCCACTCACCGAGTATGTAACCTGAGAGCTCACACTCCACTCACCGAGTATATAACCTGAGAGCTCACACTCCACTCACCGAGTATATAACCTGAGAGCTCACACTCCACTCACCGAGTATATAACCTGAGAGCTCACACTCCACTCACCACTGTGTATATAACCTGAGACCTCACACTCCACTCACCGAGTATATAACCTGAGAGCTCACACTCCACTCACCGAGTATATAACCTGAGAGCTCACACTCCACTCACCGAGTATATAACCTGAGAGCTCACACTCCACTCACCGAGTATATAACCTGAGACCTCACACTCCACTCATCGAGTATATAACCTGAGAGCTCACACTCCACTCACCGAGTATATAACCTGAGACCTCACACTCCACTCACCGAGTATATAACCTGAGAACTCACACTCCACTCACCGAGTATGTAACCTGAGAGCTCACACTCCACTCACCGAGTATGTAACCTGAGAGCTCACACTCCACTCACCGAGTATGTAACCTGAGAGCTCACACTCCACTCACCGAGTATATAACCTGAGAGCTCACACTCCACTCACCGAGTATATAACCTGAGAGCTCACACTCCACTCACCGAGTATATAACCTGAGAGCTCACACTCCACTCACCGAGTATATAACCTGAGAGCTCACACTCCACTCACCGAGTATATAACCTGAGAGCTCACACTCCACTCACCGAGTATATAACCTGAGAGCTCACACTCCACTCACCGAGTATATAACCTGAGAACTCACACTCCACTCACCGAGTATATAACCTGAGACCTCACACTCCACTCACCGAGTATATAACCTGAGAGCTCACACTCCACTCACCACTGTGTATATAACCTGAGAGCTCACACTCCACTCACCGAGTATATAACCTGAGAGCTCACACTCCACTCACCGAGTATATAACCTGAGAGCTCACACTCCACTCACCACTGTGTATATAACCTGAGAGCTCACACTCCACTCACCGAGTTTATAATCTTAGAGCTCACACTCCACTCACTGAGTATATAACCTGAGAGCTCACACTCCACTCACCACTTTGTATATAACCTGAGTTCACACTCCACTTTGTATATAACCTGAGTTCACACTCCACTGTGTATATAACCTGAGGGTTCACACTCCACTTTGTATATAACCTGAGTTCACACTCCACTGTGTATATAACCTGAGGGTTCACACTCCACTTTGTATATAACCTGAGTTCACACTCCACTGTGTATATAACCTGAGGGTTCACACTCCACTTTGTATATAACCTGAGTTCACACTCCCCTTTGTATATAACCTGAGTTCACACTCCCCTTTGTATATAACCTGAGTTCACACTCAGAGAGCTCATTATTCAGTATTCTCTCTGCAGACACAATGTGTTCCCCTGATATTTCATCTTTACGTACATATTCACTTATTTATTTTGCTCTTACTCTTCGTCGTCTTCTTGTTCTTCCATGTTCTAAAATGAATGGCGTGCGCCGCCTACAAGCGAAAGTAACCAATAAACAGGATACGGCGCTCATTTATAAATCCGAATTACAAACATAAATTCACACAATGAAGAGCAGAACCAGAGAGGTTTATGTGGATCCCTGGAAGAAATGGTTAATGATAGATATAAAGAGTCAGAAACACAACATATATACAGAACTGTAATATAAAGAGAACAAGAAACTAAGAGAAGGAAACCAAATAATATCAGGGGCCCAAATGACAAGAAAGAGAGTCCAACGCTTCCTTTATATCCAGGAATAAACACAGTCATATAGCCCCAATGATTTGTGGTGACACCGGGGTGCTAGGAATACCTGATGACTTCGTGACGCCGGGGCACCGTTAGCCTATACATGGTCCGAGGTTGGAGACAGCAGTTCCTGGGCCAGACACGGGAAGTAAATGAACACCCCGACATCAGGTTACGGATAACGGTCTATACTGAGCTGGTGCAGACGGTAATACACACCAAGAGTATGGTGCAGAGTAAGAGGATGCAGTGTAACCCCTTGGGAGATCTGTTGCCTTGCTGGGACTTATGGTGCTTTTCACCCACTTGATTAATACTGAGTTGATATGAGACTGAAGATCTTCCAGGCTGATAGGGTTTTGACAAGGTCCAATTGATTTCTGCTCCAGGCCTTGACTTTTCACTGTTTGTTCTCCGGCCCTGAGACATCTTATTCCCTATCCAAAGGTATTGTGATGTCACGACTCCGCCCCCGTGTGACGTCTGCCCCGCCCTCGCTATGCAAGTCTATGGGAGGGGGCGTGACGGCCATCACGCCCCCTCCCATAGACTTGCATAGCGGGGGCAGAGGTGACGTCACACGGGGGTGGAGTTGTGACATCACGATACTCCGCCCTGTGGTCACCACCCGGCTGTTTGTGAGCTGGCACCGCGGCGTGCAGCTCAAACAGGAGGGTGGCGAATACAAGATTGCGGGGGTCCCCAGCGACGGGATCCCCGCGAGGGGATAAGATGTCTCAGGGCCGGAGTACCCCTTTAAAAGTACAACACACATAAATTACATATTTTACAGCGCACATGAGAAGAAGAATAAACATATGATTAAGTGCTCAAACATCTTAAATAGAGCAGACAGTCTCTAAGGCGGCATTCACATCTCGGTTTCGCAGCATGGTTTTCGTATCAGGTTTTTTGTAACAAAACGTATGTCTCAAAACCGGACCGAACCGTATACAACCGTATATACCTCTGTACGGTTTTAAACCATGTATGGTTTGAAAACAGAATATAACTACTATAATACTGCTCTTATATACAAGAATATAACTACTATAATACCGCTTCTATATACAAGAATATAACTACTATAATACTGCTCCTATATACAAGACTATAACTACTATAATACCGCTCCTATATACAAGAATATAACTACTATAATACTGCTCCTATATACAAGAATATAACTACTATAATACTGCTCCTATATACAAGAATATAACTACTATAATACTGCTCCTATATACAAGAATATAACTACTATAATACTGCTCCTATATACAAGAATATAACTACTATAATACTGCTCCTATATACAAGAATATAACTACTATAATACTGCTCCTATATACAAGAATATAACCACTATAATACTGCTCCTATATACAAGAATATAACTACTATTATACTGCTTCTATATACAGGAATATAACTACTATAATACTGCTCATATATACAAGAATATAACTACTATTATACTGCCTCCTATATACAAGACTATAACTACTATAATACTGTTCCTATATACAAGAATATAACTACTATAATACTGCTTCTATATACAAGAATATACCTACTATAATACTGCTTCCTATATACAAGAATATAACTACTATAATACTGCTCCTATATACAAGAATATAACTACTATAATACTGCTCCTATATACAACAATATAACTGCTATAATACTGCACCTATATACAACAATATAACTACTATAATACTGCTCCTATATACAAGAATATATCTACTATAATACTGCTTCCTATATACAAGAATATAACTACTATAATACTGCCTCCTATATGCAAGAATATAACTACTATAATACTGCCTCCTATATACAAGAATATAACTACTATAATACTGCTCCTATATACAAGAATATAACTACTATAATACTGCTTCTATATACAAGAATATATCTACTATAATACTACTACTATATATAAGAATATAACTACTATAATACTGCCTCCTATATACAAGAATATAACTACTATAATACTGCTCCTATATACAAGAATATAACTACTATAATACTGCTCCTATATACAAGAATATAACTACTATAATACTGCTTCTATATACAAGAATATATCTACTATAATACTACTCCTATATATAAGAATATAACTACTATAATACTGCCTCCTATATACAAGAATATAACTACTATAATACTGCTCCTATATACAAGAATATAACTACTATAATACTGCTCCTATATACAAGACTATAACTACTATAATACTGCTCCTATATACAAAAATATAACTACTATAATACTGCTCCTATATACAAGAATATAACTACTATAATACTGCCTCCTATATACAAGAATATAACTACTATAATACTGCCTCCTATATACAAGAATATAACCACTATAATACTGCTCCTATATACAAGAATATAACCACTATAGTACTGCTCCTATATACAGCAATATAACTGCTATAATACTGCTCCTATATACAAGAATATAACTACTATAATACTGCTCCTATATACAAGAATATAACTACTATAATACTGCCTTCTATATACAAGAATATAACTCCTATAATACTGCTCCTATATACAAGAATATAACTACTATAATACTGCCTCCTATATACAAGAATATAACTACTATAATACTGCCCCCTATATACAAGAATATAACTACTATAATACTGTTCCTATATACAAGAATATAACTACTATAATTCTGCTCCTATATACAAGAATATAACTCCTATAATACTGCTCCTATATACAAGAATATAACTACTATAATACTGCTCCTATATACAGGAATATAACTACTATAATACTGCTCCTATATACAGGAATATAACTACTATAATACTGCTACTATATACAAGAATATAACTACTATAATACTGCTCCTATATACAAGAATATAACTACTATAATACTGCTTCTATATACAAGAATATAACTACTATAATACTGTTCCTATATACAAGAATATAACTACTATAATACTGCTCCTATATACAAGAATATAACTACTATAATACTGTTCCTATATACAAGAATATAACTACTATAATTCTGCTCCTATATACAAGAATATAACTCCTATAATACTGCTCCTATATACAAGAATATAACTACTATAATACTGCTCCTATATACAGGAATATAACTACTATAATACTGCTCCTATATACAGGAATATAACTACTATAATACTGCTACTATATACAAGAATATAACTACTATAATACTGCTCCTATATACAGGAATATAACTACTATAATACTGCTTCTATATACAAGAATATAACTACTATAATACTGTTCCTATATACAAGAATATAACTACTATAATACTGCTCCTATATACAAGAATATAACTACTATAATACTGCTCCTATATACAAGAATATAATTACTATAATACTGCTCCTATATACAAGAATATAACTACTATAATACTTCTCCTATATACAAGAATATAACTACTATAATGCTGTTCCTATATACAATAATATAACTACTATAATACTGCTCCTATATACAAGAATATAACTACTATAATACTGCTCCTATATACAAGAATATAACTACTATAATACTGCTCCTATATACAAGAATATAACTACTATAATACTGCTCCTATATACAAGAATATAACTACTATAATACTGTTCCTATATACAAGAATATATCTACTATAATACTGCCTCCTATATACAAGAATATAACTACTATAATACTGCTCCTATATACAAGAATATAACTACTATAATACTGTTCCTATATACAAGAATATAACTACTATAATACTGCTTCTATATACAAGAATATACCTACTATAATACTGCTTCCTATATACAAGAATATAACTACTATAATACTGCTCCTATATACAAGAATATAACTACTATAATACTGCTCCTATATACAACAATATAACTGCTATAATACTGCACCTATATACAACAATATAACTACCATAATACTGCTTCCTATATACAAGAATATAACTACTATAATACTGCCTCCTATATACAAGAATATAACTACTATAATACTGCTTCTATATACAAGAATATATCTACTATAATACTACTCCTATATATAAGAATATAACTACTATAATACTGCTCCTATATACAAGAATATAACTACTATAATACTGTTCCTATATACAAGAATATATCTACTATAATACTGCCTCCTATATACAAGAATATAACTACTATAATACTGCTCCTATATACAAGAATATAACTACTATAATACTGTTCCTATATACAAGAATATAACTACTATAATACTGCTTCTATATACAAGAATATACCTACTATAATACTGCTTCCTATATACAAGAATATAACTACTATAATACTGCTCCTATATACAAGAATATAACTACTATAATACTGCTCCTATATACAACAATATAACTGCTATAATACTGCACCTATATACAACAATATAACTACCATAATACTGCTTCCTATATACAAGAATATAACTACTATAATACTGCCTCCTATATACAAGAATATAACTACTATAATACTGCTTCTATATACAAGAATATATCTACTATAATACTACTCCTATATATAAGAATATAACTACTATAATACTGCCTCCTATATACAAGAATATAACTACTATAATACTGCTCCTATATACAAGAATATAACTACTATAATACTGCTCCTATATACAAGACTATAACTACTATAATACTGCTCCTATATACAAAAATATAACTACTATAATACTGCTCCTATATACAAGAATATAACTACTATAATACTGCCTCCTATATACAAGAATATAACTACTATAATACTGCCTCCTATATACAAGAATATAACCACTATAATACTGCTCCTATATACAAGAATATAACCACTATAGTACTGCTCCTATATACAGCAATATAACTGCTATAATACTGCTCCTATATACAAGAATATAACTACTATAATACTGCTCCTATATACAAGAATATAACTACTATAATACTGCCTCCTATATACAAGAATATAACTCCTATAATTCTGCTCCCATATACAAGAATATAACTACTATAATACTGCCCCCTATATACAAGAATATAACTACTATAATACTGCCCCCTATATACAAGAATATAACTACTATAATACTGTTCCTATATACAAGAATATAACTACTATAATTCTGCTCCTATATACAAGAATATAACTCCTATAATACTGCTCCTATATACAAGAATATAACTACTATAATACTGCTCCTATATACAGGAATATAACTACTATAATATTGCTCCTATATACAGGAATATAACTACTATAATACTGCTACTATATACAAGAATATAACTACTATAATACTGCTCCTATATACAAGAATATAACTACTATAATACTGCTTCTATATACAAGAATATAACTACTATAATACTGTTCCTATATACAAGAATATAACTACTATAATACTGCTCCTATATACAAGAATATAACTACTATAATACTGTTCCTATATACAAGAATATAACTACTATAATTCTGCTCCTATATACAAGAATATAACTCCTATAATACTGCTCCTATATACAAGAATATAACTACTATAATACTGCTCCTATATACAGGAATATAACTACTATAATACTGCTCCTATATACAGGAATATAACTACTATAATACTGCTACTATATACAAGAATATAACTACTATAATACTGCTCCTATATACAAGAATATAATTACTATAATACTGCTCCTATATACAAGAATATAACTACTATAATACTTCTCCTATATACAAGAATATAACTACTATAATACTGTTCCTATATACAATAATATAACTACTATAATACTGCTCCTATATACAAGAATATAACTACTATAATACTGCTCCTATATACAAGAATATAACTACTATAATACTGCCTCCTATATACAAGAATATAACTACTATAATACTGCTCCTACATACAAGAATATAACTACTATAATACTGCTCCTATATACAAGAATATAACTACTATAATACTGCCACCTATATACAAGAATATAACTACTATAATACTGCCCCTATATACAAGAATATAACTACTATAATACTGCCCCTATATACAAGAATATAACTACTATAATACTGCTTCTATATACAGGAATATTACTACTATAATACTGCCTCCTATATACAAGAATATAACTACTATAATACTGCTCCTATATACAAGAATATAACTACTATAATACTGCTCCTATATACAAGAATATAACTACTATAATACTGTCTCCTATATACAAGAATATATCTACTATAATACTGCCTCCTATATACAAGAATATAACTACTATAATACTGCCCCTATATACAAGAATATAACTACTATAATACTGTCTCCTATATACAAGAATATAACTACTATAATACTGCTGCTATATACAAGAATATAACTACTATAATACTGCCTCCTATATACAAGAATATAACTACTATAATACTGCCTCCTATATACAAGAATATAACTACTATAATACTGCTCCTATATACAAGAATATAACTACTATAATACTGCTCCTATATACAAGAATATAACTACTATAATACTGCTCCTATATACAAGAATATTACTACTATAATACTGCCTCCTATATACAAGAATATAACTACTATAATACTGCCTCCTATATACAAGAATATAACTACTATAATACTGCTCCTATATATACAAGAATATACCTACTATAATACTGCTCCTATATACAAGAATATATCTACTATAATACTGCTCCTATATACAAGAATATATCTACTATAATACTGCCTCCTAT
This sequence comes from Hyla sarda, assembly GCF_029499605.1. NCBI lineage: Eukaryota > Metazoa > Chordata > Amphibia > Anura > Hylidae > Hyla > Hyla sarda. The sequence goes on along the minus strand of NC_079193.1, from coordinate 3,904,909 downwards.
ATACAAGAATATAACTACTATAATACTGCTCCTATATACAAGAATATAACTACTATAATACTGCTCCTATATACAAGAATATAACTACTATAATACTGCTCCTATATACAAGAATATATCTACTATAATACTGCTCCTATATACAAGAATGTATCTACTATAATACTGCTCCTATATACAAGAATATAACTACTATAATACTGCTCCTGTATACATGAATATAACTACTATAATACTGCTCCTATATACAAGAATATAACTACTATAATACTGCTCCTATATACAAGAATATAACTACTATAATAATGCTCCTATATACAAGAATATAACTACTATAATACTTCTCCTATATACAAGAATATAACTACTATAATACTGCTCCTATATACAAGAATATAACTACTATAATACTGCCCCCTATATACAAGAATATAACTACTATAATACTGCTCCTATATACAAGAATATAACTACTATAATACCGCTCCTATATACAAGAATATAACTACTATAATACTGCTCCTGTTACGCCGAGCGCTCCGGGTCCCCGCTCCTCCCCGGAGCGCTCGCTACACTCTCCTCACTGCAGCGCTCCGGTCAGTTCCACTGACCCGGGGCGCTGCGATACCGCCTCCAGCCGGGATGCGATTCGTGATGCGGGTAGCGCCCGCTCGCGATGCGCACCCCGGCTCCCGTACCTGACTCGCTCTCCGTCAGTTCTGTCCCGGCGCGCGCGGCCCCGCTCCCTAGGGCGCGCGCGCGCCGGGTCTTTGCGATTTAAAGGGCCACTGCGCCGCTGATTGGCGCAGTGGTTCCAATTAGTGTTAACACCTGTGCACTTCCCTATATCACCTCACTTCCCCTTCACTTCCTTGCCGGATCTTGTTGCCATCGTGCCAGTGAAAGCGTTTCCTTGTGTGTTCCTAGCCTGTGTTCCAGACCTCCTGCCGTTGCCCCTGACTACGATCCTTGCTGCCTGCCCCGACCTTCTGCTACGTCCGACCTTGCTTCTGTCTACTCCCTTGTACCGCGCCTATCTTCAGCAGCCAGAGAGGTTGAGCCGTTGCTAGTGGATACGACCTGGTCACTACCGCCGCAGCAAGACCATCCCGCTTTGCGGCGGGCTCTGGTGAAAACCAGTAGTGACTTAGAACCGATCCACTAGCACGGTCCACGCCAATCCCTCTCTGGCACAGAGGATCCACTACCTGCCAGCCGGCATTGTGACAGTAGATCCGGCCATGGATCCCGCTGAAGTTCCTCTGCCAGTTGTCGCTGACCTCACCACGGTGGTCGCCCAGCAGTCACAACAGATAGCGCAACAAGGCCAACAGCTGTCTCAACTGACTGTTATGCTACAACAGTTACTACCACAGCTCCAGCAATCATCTCCTCCGCCAGCTCCTGCACCTCCTCCGCAGCGAGTGGCCGCTCCTGGTATACGCTTATCCTTGCCGGATAAATTTGATGGGGACTCTAAGTTTTGCCGTGGCTTTCTTTCCCAATGTTCATTGCACTTGGAGATGATGTCGGACCAGTTCCCCACTGAAAGGTCTAAGGTGGCTTTCGTAGTCAGCCTTCTGTCTGGAAAAGCCCTGTCTTGGGCCACACCGCTCTGGGACCGCAATGACCCCGTCACTGCCTCTGTACACTCCTTCTTCTCGGAAATTCGAAGTGTCTTTGAGGAACCTGCCCGAGCCTCTTCTGCTGAGACTGCCCTGTTGAACCTGGTCCAGGGTAATTCTTCCGTTGGCGAGTATGCCGTACAATTCCGTACTCTTGCTTCAGAATTATCCTGGAATAATGAGGCACTCTGCTCGACCTTTAAAAAAGGCCTATCCAGCAACATTAAAGATGTTCTGGCCGCACGAGAAATCCCTGCTAATCTACATGAACTCATTCACCTAGCCACTCGCATTGACATGCGTTTTTCCGAAAGGCGTCAGGAGCTCCGCCAGGATATGGACTCTGTTCGCACGAGGCGTTTCTTCTCCCCGGCTCCTCTCTCCTCTGGTCCCCTGCAATCTGTTCCTGTGCCTCCCGCCGTGGAGGCTATGCAGGTCGACCGGTCTCGCCTGACACCTCAAGAGAGGACACGACGCCGCATGGAGAATCTCTGCCTGTACTGTGCTAGTACCGAACACTTCCTGAAGGATTGTCCTATCCGTCCTCCCCGCCTGGAAAGACGTACGCTGACTCCGCACAAAGGTGAGACAGTCCTTGATGTCTACTCTGCTTCTCCACGTCTTACTGTGCCTTTGCGGATGTCTGCCTCTGCCTTCTCCTTCTCTGCTGTGGCCTTCTTGGACTCCGGATCTGCAGGAAATTTTATTTTGGCCTCTCTCGTCAACAGGTTCAACATCCCGGTGACCAGTCTCGCCAGACCCCTCTACATCAATTGTGTAAACAATGAAAGATTGGACTGTACCATACGTTTCCGCACGGAGCCCCTTCTAATGTGCATCGGATCTCATCACGAGAGGATTGAACTTTTGGTCCTCCCCAATTGCACTTCTGAAATTCTCCTTGGACTTCCCTGGCTTCAACTCCATTCCCCAACCCTGGATTGGTCCACTGGGGAGATCAGGAGTTGGGGGCCCTCTTGTTCCAAGGACTGCCTAAAACCGGTTCCCAGTAACCCTTGCCGTGACTCTGTGGTTCCTCCTGTAACCGGTCTCCCTAAGGCCTATAAGGACTTTGCGGACGTTTTTTGCAAAAAACAAGCTGAGACTCTACCTCCTCACAGGCCTTATGATTGTCCTATTGACCTCCTCCCGGGCACTACTCCACCCCGGGGCAGAATCTATCCTCTGTCCGTCCCAGAGACTCTTGCCATGTCTGAATACGTCCAGGAAAATTTAAAGAAGGGCTTTATCCGTAAATCCTCCTCTCCTGCCGGAGCCGGATTTTTCTTTGTGTCCAAAAAAGATGGCTCTCTACGTCCTTGCATTGACTACCGCGGTCTTAATAAAATCACGGTTAAGAACCGCTACCCCCTTCCTCTTATCTCTGAACTCTTTGATCGCCTCCAAGGTGCCCACATCTTTATCAAACTGGACTTAAGAGGTGCTTATAATCTCATCCGCATCAGAGAGGGGGATGAATGGAAAACGGCATTTAATACTAGAGATGGACACTTTGAGTATCTGGTCATGCCCTTTGGCCTGTGCAACGCCCCTGCCGTCTTCCAAGACTTTGTTAATGAAATTTTTCGTGATCTCCTATACTCCTGTGTTGTTGTATATCTGGACGATATCCTGATTTTTTCTGCCAATCTAGAAGAACACCGCCAGCATGTCCGTATGGTTCTTCAGAGACTTCGTGACAATCAACTCTATGCCAAAATAGAGAAATGTCTGTTTGAATGCCAATCTCTTCCTTTCCTAGGATACTTGGTCTCTGGCCAGGGACTACAAATGGATCCAGACAAACTCTCTGCCGTCTTAGATTGGCCACGCCCCTCCGGACTCCGTGCCATCCAACGTTTTTTGGGGTTCGCCAATTATTACAGGCAATTTATTCCACATTTTTCTACCGTTGTGGCTCCTATTGTGGCTTTAACCAAAAAAAATGCCGATCCCAAGTCTTGGCCTCCTCAAGCGGAAGACGCCTTTAAACGGCTCAAGTCTGCCTTTTCTTCGGCTCCCGTGCTCTCCAGACCTGACCCATCTAAACCCTTCCTATTGGAGGTTGATGCCTCCTCAGTGGGAGCTGGAGCTGTCCTTCTACAAAAAAACTCTTCCGGGCATGCTGTTACTTGTGGTTTTTTTTCTAGGACCTTCTCTCCGGCGGAGAGGAACTACTCCATCGGGGATCGAGAGCTTCTAGCCATTAAATTAGCACTTGGGGAATGGAGGCATCTGCTGGAGGGATCAAGATTTCCAGTTATTATTTACACCGATCACAAGAACCTCTCCTACCTCCAGTCTGCCCAACGGCTGAATCCCCGTCAGGCCAGGTGGTCTCTGTTCTTTGCCCGATTTAATTTTGAAATTCACTTTCGGCCTGCCGATAAGAACATTAGGGCCGATGCTCTCTCTCGTTCCTCAGATGCTTCTGAAGTTGAACTCTCTCCTCAACACATCATTCCTCCTGACTGCCTGATTTCCACTTCTCCAGCCTCCATCAGGCAAACTCCTCCAGGAAAGACCTTTGTTTCTCCACGCCAACGCCTCGGAATCCTCAAATGGGGTCACTCCTCCCATCTCGCAGGTCATGCGGGCATCAAGAAATCTGTGCAACTCATCTCTCGCTTCTATTGGTGGCCGACTCTAGAGACTGATGTGGTGGACTTTGTGCGAGCCTGCACTATCTGTGCCCGGGATAAGACTCCTCGCCAGAAGCCCGCTGGTTTTCTTCATCCTCTGCCTGTCCCCGAACAGCCTTGGTCTCTGATTGGTATGGATTTTATTACTGACTTACCCCCATCCCGTGGCAACACTGTTATTTGGGTGGTCGTTGATCGATTCTCCAAAATGGCACATTTCATCCCTCTTCCTGGTCTTCCTTCAGCGCCTCAGTTGGCTAAACAATTTTTTGTACACATTTTTCGTCTTCACGGGTTGCCTACGCAGATCGTCTCGGATAGAGGCGTCCAATTCGTGTCTAAATTCTGGAGGGCTCTCTGTAAACAACTCAAGATTAAATTAAATTTTTCTTCTGCATACCATCCTCAATCCAATGGACAAGTAGAAAGAATTAACCAGGTCTTGGGTGATTATTTACGACATTTTGTTTCCTCCCGCCAGGATGACTGGGCAGATCTTCTACCTTGGGCCGAATTCTCGTATAATTTCAGAGTCTCTGAATCTTCCTCCAAATCCCCATTTTTCGTGGTGTACGGCCGTCACCCTCTCCCTCCCCTCCCTACCCCCTTGCCCTCTGGTCTGCCCGCTGTGGATGAAATTTCTCGTGATCTTTCCATCATATGGAGAGAGACCCAAAATTCTCTCTTACAGGCTTCTTCACGCATGAAGAAATTCGCGGATAAGAAAAGAAGAGCTCCTCCCATTTTTTCCCCTGGAGACAAGGTATGGCTCTCCGCTAAATATGTCCGCTTCCGTGTCCCTAGCTATAAGTTGGGACCACGCTATCTTGGTCCTTTCAAAATTTTGCGCCAGATTAATCCTGTCTCTTACAAACTTCTTCTTCCTCCTTCTCTTCGTATTCCTAATGCCTTTCACGTTTCTCTTCTTAAACCACTTATCATTAACCGTTTCTCTCCCAAATCTGTTCCTCCCACTCCTGTCTCCGGCTCCTCGGACATCTTCTCCGTCAAAGAGATTTTAGCATCAAAAAAGGTCAGAGGGAAAACCTTCTCTTTAGTGGATTGGGAGGGTTGTGGTCCAGAAGAGAGGTCCTGGGAACCTGAGGACAATATCCTGGACAAAAGTCTGGTCCTCAGGTTCTCAGGCTCCAAGAAGAGGGGGAGACCCAAGGGGGGGGGTACTGTTACGCCGAGCGCTCCGGGTCCCCGCTCCTCCCCGGAGCGCTCGCTACACTCTCCTCACTGCAGCGCTCCGGTCAGTTCCACTGACCCGGGGCGCTGCGATACCGCCTCCAGCCGGGATGCGATTCGCGATGCGGGTAGCGCCCGCTCGCGATGCGCACCCCGGCTCCCGTACCTGACTCGCTCTCCGTCAGTTCTGTCCCGGCGCGCGCGGCCCCGCTCCCTAGGGCGCGCGCGCGCCGGGTCTTTGCGATTTAAAGGGCCACTGCGCCGCTGATTGGCGCAGTGGTTCCAATTAGTGTTAACACCTGTGCACTTCCCTATATCACCTCACTTCCCCTTCACTCCCTCGCCGGATCTTGTTGCCATCGTGCCAGTGAAAGCGTTTCCTTGTGTGTTCCTAGCCTGTGTTCCAGACCTCCTGCCGTTGCCCCTGACTACGATCCTTGCTGCCTGCCCCGACCTTCTGCTACGTCCGACCTTGCTTCTGTCTACTCCCTTGTACCGCGCCTATCTTCAGCAGCCAGAGAGGTTGAGCCGTTGCTAGTGGATACGACCTGGTCACTACCGCCGCAGCAAGACCATCCCGCTTTGCGGCGGGCTCTGGTGAAAACCAGTAGTGACTTAGAACCGATCCACTAGCACGGTCCACGCCAATCCCTCTCTGGCACAGAGGATCCACTACCTGCCAGCCGGCATCGTGACAGCTCCTATATACAAGAATATAACTACTATAATACCGCCTCCTATATACAAGAATATAACTACTATAATACTGCTCCTATATACAAGAATATAACTACTATAATACTGCTCCTATATACAAGAATATATCTACTATAATACTGCTCCTATATACAAGAATATATCTACTATAATACTGCTCCTATATACAAGAATATAACTACTATAATACTGCTCCTGTATACATGAATATAACTACTATAATACTGCCCTCTCTGAATCTTGATATCCTCTTTCTCTTGCTCTCGGTATCGGGATGTCTTGTAGCAGCCGCAGTATTTTGCATATCGTTGCAGTTTACTATTTCAGTTCTGATATACGCAGTATAATTGTTAATGGCGGCGCAGTAATCCACCGTATGGTTGTATATCTGTGCTGACTTGATTGTGCGGTTTTCTCTGATTTCCTCTGGGGAGATGTATCCGGGTGATGTCTCCTTTCAAGAAAACAAAGATTAATAAATTAACCCTTCCTGATCCTTCTCCCGGCAGTAATTCCCCAGTAATCCTCAATAATCAGCGGGATCTCAGAATTTGGCGCGTGGCGTTCTCCGGCCTCCACCATTCACACGTCTTCGTCTGGCACATTACGGAGTCTCACATTTGGGGCGTCACATGGGATTCTTCATGAAGATTTCTCCGTCTATTGATTTCTGTCACAGACAATTATGGACTGTAAATAGGGAGATAAGACTGTGAAGAAATGCCAGCGCGGCGGATGGTGGACGCTATTAACCCCTTGTACACCGAGGAGAACGCGAGGAGGGGACACAAGATATTATACAGCACTCATCCGATACAACATCAGGAAAAATGATACAGCAGTGGGGTACTCATGGGAAGGGGGGCCCCAGGTGGCTTTTAGGGGAAATTACTGCCTATTGGGGTAAATTATTGACTATTGGGGTGAATTACTGCTTATCAGGGCCATTTGAAGGAATTTGGGGGCCCCAAGCAAAATAGACACCTCCCCCCCCCCCCACCTTATGAACGCAAAGCCTACAGGAACCACAGCATAGCCATACAGTTTAATCTCCCCTTCCCAGTAGGCAGTTAGTACCCCCAGATAAACCCCCTCCCCCCCAGTAGGCAAGAATTACCCCCAGATAAACCCCCTCCCCCCAGTATGCATGTAGTACCCCCAATTAACCCCCCCCCCAGTAAGCAGGTAGTACTCCCAGATTAACCCTATCCCCCAAGTAGGCATGTTATGTAGTACCCCCAGATTAACCCCATCCCCCCAGTAGGCAGGTAGTACCCCCAGATTTACCCCCTACCCCCAGTAGGAAGGTAGTACCCCCAGATTAACCCACTCCTCCCAGTAGGCATGTAGTACCCCTAGATTAAACCCCCCCCCCCCCCCGCCCCCCCGGCTGGTACCTCTGCTGGTGCAGTTGCTGGGAATTCAGGGCAGAACCTTCCCCAGTCCCCAGATAAGGGCTTGCACAGCTACACGTAACGCACGGTAATGATGTTCACTCACGTCACGCTCTCAGAATACCTTGGGCTGGTGTCAGGACGTAGTAACGCCGCCCCTTGAATTCTGAGAGCGTGACGTGAGCGAACTTCAATGCGAGGTTGACGCACGTTGCTGTACGGCACTTAACTGGGGGCGGGGACATCCTGAGTTCCCGGCAACTACAAGTCAGCCGGGCACAAAAATAGGAGCCGAATGCCGAGCGGCTTTAGTCTCTGCCTCCCGCTCCAGGCTATCTCACTGCTGGCCCGGCCAGGCCGACAGGGCGAGCTGCCGAACCGGGATAGGGGCAGGGCGGCTCGGCACAACAAGCACCGGGGCCCCAAGCAATTTCTTGGTTTGCCTGTCCTGCCTGTAGCGATGGGCCTGCTGCTTATTCAGGGAATTTCTGGCTTCTGGGTGGGCTACTTTGCTAATTGGGGGAATAGCTGTTTGCAGGGGGCTACCTAACTAATGGGAGGATTATCTTCCTACTGGGGGAGCTACCTAGTTATTTTATTTTATTTCTTTTTTATTTCTTTTTTTTTTTTGGGGGGGGGGGGGGTATTTCCTGCTTACTTGCCTACTAAGGAGGCTCCCTGACTACTGAGGGAACAACCTAACTGCTGTGGGAGACTAAATTAATAGGGGACCCTAGCTACATTTTGGGGACAAATTTTGTTACTGCCCCAGGTGCTAAATACTCTACCTGGGTTACAGATTCCAAATCACGATTTCTAGCATTAAAGAGTAGCTGTTATATTCCCAAAAAAAAAAAGTTATATGTTACTCAGTACCTAATCCTGATCATGTACATATGCTTATTATATATCTAGCACCTATATTTCTTTCATAAATACCTTTCTGTTGCTCACTTGATTTGTCATCATGTGCTCTGGAGGGGGTGTGTCCTCTGCATGATTCCTCCTCCTCCTCCCTGAGTCTGCTGTGCTGGGTCACCTCATCCAATCACTGCAGGTTGCTCTGTAACCCTTTCCTCTCCGGGTCTCTCCATCCAATTACTGCAGGCTGCTCTGTAACCCCTTCCTCTCTGTTTTCATGCTGCAGTTTGATAGGACAGGAGTGAGCACAGAGGACTTCTAGTCCCGCCCTCACTTCCTGGACATTGTCCTAGCCTGTGCTTCAGCTGGGACAAAGATGATGCTGCAGCCGGACAGGATTATGTTCTGGATGATACGGGGACCCCTAGTGGTCTTTTTTATAAGCCATGATTTCTATAACAAGAATATATACATTTTCTCATTTTCTTATGAAGTATATTAAAAAGGTTAATATTTTACCAAGATCAACAATATATAAAAGTTTCTGAATCTGACAGTGACTATTTAAATTCAATGTCAATTGTATACGGTATCATCAGAACCATCATTAATTCTGCGTCTGCAGACAATGGGGCGGATCCTAAATCACAAGGAACTCGCAACAAAATTGCACCCTAAAGGTTTTGTGACTACAAGGCAGCAGAAAGTCGCAGAAATATACTGCTCCAAAAACTAAAGGAAACACATAAACACCACAATGTAACTCCAAGTCACTGACACTTGTGTGAGATCCCACTGTCCACTCAGGAAGAACACTGATTGACAATCAATTTCACATGGAACAGACAACAGGTGGATATTATAGGCAATTAGCAAGACACCTCCGATAAAGGAATGGTTCTGCAGGTGGTGACCACAGACCACTTCTCAGTTCCTATGCTTCCTGGCTGATGTTTTGGTCACTTTTGAATGCTGGCGGTGCTTTCACTCTAGTGGTAGCATGAGACGGAGTCTACAACCCACACAAGTGGCTCAGGTAGTGCAGCTCATCCAGGATGGCACATCAATGCGAGCTGTGGCAAAAAGGTTTGCTGTGTCTGTCAGCGTAGTGTCCAGAGCATGGAGGCGCTACCAGGAGACAGGCCAGTACATCAGGAGACGTGGAGGAGGCCGTAGGAGGGCAACAACCAAGCAGCAGGACTGCTACTTCTGCCTTTGTGCAAGAAGGAGCAAGAGGAGCACTGCCAGAGCCCTGCAAAATGACCTCCAGCAGGACACAAATGTGCATGTGTCCACTCAAACGGTCAGAAACAGACTCCATGAGGGTGGTATGAGGGCCCGATGTCCACAGGTGAGGGTTGTGCTTACAGCCCAACACCGAGCAGGAAGTTTGGCATTTACCAGAGAACACCAAGATTGGAACATTCACCACTGGCGCCCTGTACTCTTCCCAGATGAAAGCAGGTTCACACTGAGCACATGTGACAGATGTGACATAGTCTGGAGATGCCGTGGAGAATGTTCTGTTGCCTGCAACATCCTCCAGCATGACCGGTTTGGCGGTGGGTCAGTAATGGTGTGGGGTGGCATTTCTTTGGGGGGCCGCACAGCCCTCCATGTGCTTTCCAGAGATAGCCTGACTGCCATTAGGCACCGAGATGAGATCCTCAGACCCCTTGTGACACCATATGCTGGTGCGGTTGGGTTCCTCCTAATATAAGACAATGCTAGACCTCATGTGGCTGGAGTGTGTCAGCAGTTCCTACAAGAGGAAGGCATTGATGCTATGGACTGGCCGCCCGTTCCTCTGAATCCGATTGAGCACATCTGGGATGTCTCGCTCCATCCACCACAGACTGTCCAGGAGTTGGCGGATGCTTTAGTCCAGGTCTGGGAGGACATCCCTCAGGGAGACCATCCTCCACCTCATCAGGAGCATGCCCAGGCATTGTAGGGAGGTCATACGGGCACGTGGAGGCCACACACACACTACTGAGCCTCATTGGGACTTGTATTAAGGACATTACATAAAGTTGGATCAGCCTGTAGTGTGGTTTTCCACTGTGATTTTGAGTGACTCCATATCCAGACCTCAATTTCTTAAAGATTCACAGAATCTCCGCTTGCTGTCTATGAATGGGAATATTCTTATCTGTATCCTGAAGGTGAAAGCCCATCTAGACCAGTGCAGCTTCTTCCCGGGTCTAATGTATTTTATTTCCATTAGTCATGGAAGCCAAAGTGACCCTCTTTGGGAATATGTCCAACCCATAGAAATCTAAGAGTTTGTTCAGAGAATAGATGTTTCCATTGGAAAAATCCATTGAAAGAACTGAGGATCAATGGCGGAAATCTGAGGCAGACTCCGGGATTATTGAGATTGTGAATTAGGATTTAGTGAAAAATTTGGGTCTCAGGGTCATCATGGATATTGTATCAAATATTATTTCATGTGTATAAAAATCATTATATAATAGGATAAAATATCCTATTTAATGATATGATAATTTTAATACACACTAAATAATATTTGATACAATATCCATGACCCTGTGCCCCAAATTTTTTCACTATTTTGGCTTTTTTAGACACTGTGGGTATAGGTGTCAGTTGGGTTGCTCGGGTCTATTGGTGGTTAGTCTGACAAGAGCCTCTCCAAAATTCTTGTGAATTAGGATTTGCCTTATCCCAGTGTTTTTCCCCACCAGTTTGCCTCCTGCTGTGGCAAACCTACAACTCCCAGCATGCCATGCATTTTATATGTGGCTCCTACTCCAATCTGTGTTGGTCACTGCTCACTGTCCCTCACAGAGATCTTCATCTAGCACCTGCTATCTCTGTAATGAAGCTTTGTGAAGCTGTCAGGATCTGGACTGGTAGCTGGTAGCGGAGGCAGGTGGTGGATCCTCTGTGTCAGTGAGGTGATAGCGTGGGCCGTACCAGGGGAACGGAGTCTAAGGGATTACTGGTTTTCACCAGAGCCCGCCGCAAAGCGGGATGGACTTGCTGCGGCAGGTAACCCCCAGGTCGTTCCACCCAGTAGTGACTCAATCTCTCTGGCAGCTGGGATAGGCACGGTACAGAAAGGTCAGGCAGAGGTGAGGTCAGACGTAGCAAAAGGTCAGGGCAGGCGGCAACGGTTCTCAGGTGGTAGTCAATAGCAACAGGTTCAGCAACAGGCAGGGAATACACACAAAACACTTTCTCTAGGGCACTACGGCAACAAAGATCCGGCGAGGGCAGGAAGGGGCTGGACAGCTAAATAGTATGGCCCTTAATTAACAACTTCAAACTTAAGAAGCCCGGCGCGCGCGCGGCGCCCTAGAGAGCGGGGACCGCACGGGCAGGGACAGGGCAGCACCGGAGGGAGGCGCGGCAAGAACGGGAGCGTGGTAAGGAGTATGGGATGTGGTGCGCATGCGGGAGCGTCCCGCCATGCGAACCGCATCCCCACCAGACGGGAAGACAGCGGTGTGTTCCCGGTCAGCACGTCTGACCGGGGCACCCGCAGCGGGACAAGGCTGTGAGCGCTCCAGTCCCGGAGCACGGACCAGAGCGCTCAGCCTTACAGAAGCTATGTGCATAGGAATTATGGGCAACCCTGAGGTCATGTGATCCTTTTTCCTTCTCATTTCGGCCATGTGGCCACTATTTTAGCAGGTTCTGCAGAATATATAAATAAATTACCATCACCACCAAAAAGAAAAATAACAACAATAATAATACCTATGAAATAAATTATTTGGGGGGGAATCAAAGTTTTTTTTTTGTAAATTTTTTTCTCTATATAATAAAAGTAGTTTACATATTTGGTTCTGACACGTGAAGTTAACATATTATACCCAAACCGTGAGATGAAAAAAGATACGGCAGGGCCTCACCTGACGGGAGAATAAAAAACATATGAATCTCCGACCACAGTGACACCAAAATGACTTTGTTTGTTTGAACGTGTTTTATTGTGAAAAATAAATAAAAGTTTATTTATATATTTTTGGTAAAAACCTGTAAAATAAAATAAACATGTTATTTATACTGCGAAATAAAAGCTGCTGTTATTATTTTTGTTTCACACATCTTATACCCTATCCTTCGGATTGGGGATAAGATGTCTAGGGGCAGAGTACCCCTTTAAGCTTAAAATGTAGAAATAACGCTATATGGGTACATTTCTCATTCTATACATTCCTCACAATGTCTTGTGCTAACAGCGAATGTTGTGACTTATTGCTTCTGATTATGTTATTTTATCAGAATTCGCTTCGACTATCGCAGTGGTAGCCGATTTATCAGACTTTTTGCGCACTCTCCCTCCAGCCTGGACCTTACTTTAAAACTTACTTAGATCTAAGCTATTTAGCTGTTTATGAAGAATGTGCCCCCTTTGAATAAATTTGGCACAAGTACATATCACCTACGTAGAAGCAAATGGCGAAAAAAAACTTGTTTTACACACATAATAAATGAACCTTCCCCCCTATAGGTCGCACACAAAATTCTATTTTTTTCTCTTTCCAAAATTAAACAGAATGGCTCCCCTAGTGGCCAAGACACATCAGTGCAATATTAGAAGCAGTCAGCAACCAAGCAAACATATGTGGCACTACAAGTCCCAGAAGGTATAATGTTAGGCGTGATCTAAGGTCCGTTTTTTTGAGATCTCACCGCCATGTAACGTGCAGACTGCAGCATCAATAATAAATACACCCTGCAGCGAACATGGCCTGGAAGACTCTATTAACCCTTTACTAAGGGGTGAGCAAAATCTGTAGCAGAGCCCCCACCTTTAATGTGCTGTAATCTTCTTATGACTCGGGGCCCCCCTCAGGCAGCGGGGTCTAACTGCGCCTGCTAACTAGCCCCTAGCTGTGTTTATATCCAGATGAAGGAAACTCATCCTATCCTAATACTTAGAATTGCATTTTCATACATAGAAGAAATGGCGCAGATTATCGTCCTTATTACCACAAAACTCAAACAAGATGCATTTTCTTGGGGTAAATCATTGCAAGATGGCCGCATTTTGTTGCAATTTTGCAGTAGCTGCTGCTGCAAAGAACATAGGGCACAATGTCTACATGTGAGATCCTTAAGGTGAAGGTTTGTTTCAGTCTCTATACCAGGGGTCTCCAAACTGTGAACCTCCAGCTGTTGCAAAACTACAACTCTCAGCATGCCTGGACATCCAATGGCCACAGATTGAAGAACACTGCTCTATACAATCCTGTGTGAGTTAGGCTGATACATTGTATCTTCTCCCGTACATTATAACTTATCCTATACATTGTTTCTTCTCCCGTACATTATAACGTATCCTATACATTGTATCTTCTCCCGTACATTATAACTTGTCCTATACATTGTTTCTTCTCCCGTACATTATAACGTATCCTATACATTGTATCTTCTCCCGTACATTATAACTTCTCCTATACATTGTATCTTCTCCCGTACATTATAACGTATCCTATACATTGTATCTTCTCCCGTACATTATAACTTATCCTATACATTGTATCTTCTCCCGTACATTATAACTTATCCTATACATTGTATCTTCTCCCGTACATTATAACTTCTCCTATACAGTGTATCTTCTCCCGTACATTATAACTTCTCCTATACAGTGTATCTTCTCCCGTACATTATAACGTATCCTATACATTGTATCTTCTCCCGTACATTATAACTTCTCCTATACATTGTTTCTTCTCCCGTACATTATAACTTATCCAATACATTGTATATTCTCCCGTACATTATAACTTCTCCTATACATTGTATCTTCTCCCGTACATTATAACGTATCCTATACATTGTATCTTCTCCCGTACATTATAACTTCTCCTATACATTGTTTCTTCTCCCGTACATTATAACTTATCCTATACATTGTATCTTCTCCCGTACATTATAACTTATCCTATACATTGTTTCTTCTCCCGTACATTATAACTTATCCTATACATTGTATCTTCTCCCGTACATTATAACGTATCCTATACATTGTATCTTCTCCCGTACATTATAACTTATCCTATACATTGTATATTCTCCCGTACATTATAACGTATCCTATACATTGTATATTCTCCCGTACATTATAACTGATCCTATACATTGTATCTTCTCCCGTACATTATAACTTCTCCTATACATTGTTTCTTCTCCCGTACATTATAACGTATCCTATACATTGTATCTTCTCCCGTACATTATAACTTCTCCTATACATTGTATCTTCATCCATAAATTGTATCTTCTCCCGTACATTATAACGTATCCTATACATTGTATCTTCTCCAGTACATTATAACTTCTCCTATACATTGTATCTTCTCCCGTACATTATAACTTATCCTATACATTGTATCTTCTCCCGTACATTATAACTTATCCTATACATTGTATCTTCTCCCGTACATTATAACGTATCCTATACATTGTATCTTCTCCCGTACATTATAACTTATCCTATACATTGTATCTTCTCCCGTACATTATAACGTATCCTATACATTGTATCTTCTCCAGTACATTATAACGTATCCTATACATTGTATCTTCTCCCGTACATTATAACTTCTCCTATACATTGTATCTTCTCCCGTACATTATAACTTATCCTATACATTGTATCTTCTCCCGTACATTATAACTTCTCCTATACATTGTATATTCTCCCGTACATTATAACGTATCCTATACATTGTATCTTCTCCCGTACATTATAACGTATCCTATACATTGTATCTTCTCCTGTACATTATAACTTATCCTATACATTGTATATTCTCCCGTACATTATAACGTATCCTATACATTGTATCTTCTCCAGTACATTATAACTTTTCCTATACATTGTATCTTCTCCCGTACATTATAACGTATCTTATACATTGTATCTTCTCCCGTACATTATAACGTATCCTATACATTGTATCTTCTCCCGTACATTATAACGTATCCTATACATTGTATATTCTCCCGTACATTATAACGTATCCTATACATTGTATCTTCTCCCGTACATTATAACGTATCCTATACATTGTATCTTCTCTCGTACATTATAACTTATCCTATACATTGTATATTCTCCCGTACATTATAACGTATCCTATACATTGTATCTTCTCCCGTACATTATAACGTATCCTATACATTGTATCTTCTCTCGTACATTATAACGTATCCTATACATTGTATCTTCTCTCGTACATTATAACTTATCCTATACATTGTATCTTCTCCCGTACATTATAACTTCTCCTATACATTGTATCTTCTCCCGTACATTATAACTTATCCTATACATTGTATCTTCTCTCGTACATTATAACTTATCCTATACATTGTATCTTCTCTCGTACATTATAACTTATCCTATACATTGTATCTTCTCCCGTACATTATAACTTATCCTATACATTGTATCTTCTCCCGTACATTATAACTTATCCTATACATTGTATCTTCTCCCGTACATTATAACTTATCCTATACATTGTATCTTCTCACGTACATTATAACTTCTCCTATACATTGTATCTTCTCCAGTACATTATAACGTATCCTATACATTGTATCTTCTCCCGTACATTATAACTTCTCCTATACATTGTATCTTCTCCCGTACATTATAACGTATCCTATACATTGTATCTTCTCTCGTACATTATAATTTATCCTATACATTGTATATTCTCCCGTACATTATAACTTCTCCTATACATTGTATATTCTCCCGTACATTATAACTTCTCCTATACATTGTATCTTCTCTCGTACATTATAACTTATCCTATACATTGTATCTTCTCCCGTACATTATAACTCATCCTATACATTGTTTCTTCTCTCGTACATTATAACTTATCCTATACATTGTATCTTCTCCTGTACATTATAACTTATCCTATACATTGTATCTTCATCCATAAATTGTATCTTCTCCTGCACATTGTACTGTACCCCCCCTCCCCCATACACAGGATTGTCTGCATTGATATTCTGCTTTGTAAATCTGTTTTTATTATTATTATTATTAATAATAATTGCATTGATACATTGTAACAAATAGTAGATGAGGAAGGAGACTCGATCATCCCCTTTGCTTTTCCTGTATAATTTTACCTTAGAAGCAATGGATATAGGGTACAGCTCTTTTTGGGGACCCCCATGGACACCCCCTTTACCAATAATAAGAACCATCTGTGAGTTGTCATTCTCAGATTCTTCCTCGGTTGCAGCAGATTTGTGGGGGGGGGGGGGGTCTCTGCCCTCACTGAATAGACTGGGAGCCTCCAGAAGAGATTAGATTGTCAGCTCTTGTGCAGCACTCACTGATGTGCAGTATATGACCCTCTTTCTGGGCCACATCTGGAGGGGTATCGGGGGCTGGTAGACTCGGGGGTTCCAGCTGGCATCCCCCCTCCAGCTCTGGCTTCTCCCTGCACCGCAGCAGCCATAGGATTATAAGCCTCTCTCTGTGTGTTATAATAAGCCTGTACTGAGGGTAAACATGTCCCCCTGTGGCTCCCAGTCACATGGCAGCTGGTGGGCAACCAATCGGCTCCTGCCCATGCTGCCTTATACCTTCCTCCCCAGTAGTGAGAGGCTCCAGTGAGTGCAGAGCAGGCAGAGTGTTCACAGGGCTGAGCAGCCTCTTCCTTCCCCTTCCCAGAACAGACTGAAGGCTGCTATTATTCCCAGTACAGGAGCCAACTCACAGCAAACTCCAGACAACTGCGACCGCACAACTACTACGACCCCAACCAGAGCAGCCCAGGGAGGACCCTAATACTGGAGACATCCACTGAAGACCCCCAGCCTGTAGGTCAGTCACTGAGGACCCCAGACATCTACTACTGAGGACCTCCAGCCTGACATCTACTACTACTGAGGACCTCCAGCCTGACAGTCATCTACTGAAGACCACAACCTAACAAACATCTCTGAGGACCCCCACCTAAGAAACTTATCTGAGGACCCCAAAATAAGACATCCACTGAGGACCCCAACCTAACAAACATCTACTGAGGACCCCCACCTAATAAACGTCTACTGAAGACCCCAACCTAAGAAACTTATCTGAGGACCCCAACCTAACAAACATCTCTAAGGACCCCAACATAACAAACATCTCTGAGGACCCCAATATAACAAACATCTCTGAGGACCCCAACATAACAAACATCTCTGAGGACCCCAATATAACAAACATCTCTGAAGACCTTCTGCCTGACAATAATCTACTAAAGACTTTATCATAACAACTATCTACTGAGGACCATCAGCCTGGCAGCCATCTACTAAGGACCATCAGCCTGGCAGCCATCTACTAAGGACCATCAGCCTGACAGCCATCTACTAAGTACCATCAGCCTGGCACCCATCTACTGAGGACCATCAGCCTGGCAGTCATCTACTGAGGACCATCAGCCTGGCACCCATCTACTGAGGACCATCAGCCTGGCAGCCATCTACTGAGGACCATCAGCCTGGCAGCCATCTACTGAGGACCATCAGCCTGGCAGCCATCTACTAAGGACCATCAGCCTGGCACCCATCTACTGAGGACCATCAGCCTGGCAGTCATCTACTGAGGACCATCAGCCTGGCAGTCATCTACTGAGGACCATCAGCCTGACAGCCATCTACTGAGGACCATCAGCCTGACAGCCATCTACTGAGGACCATCAGCCTGACAGCCATCTACTGAGGACCATCAGCCTGACAGCCATCTACTGAGGACCATCAGCCTGGCAGCCATCTACTGAGGACCATCAGCCTGACAGCCATCTACTGAGGACCATCAGCCTGACAGCCATCTACTGAGGACCATCAGCCTGACAGCCATCTACTGAGGACTTTAGCCTAAGAACCATCTACTGAGGACCCCGTCATCCATTAAGGACCCCCCAATCTGACAGTCATCCAGTGAGAACCCTCAGGCTATCAAACATCCACTGTGTACCCCAATCTGTCAGCCAACCACTGAGGATACTTGTCAATAACCACCCCCCGGATACAAAGCCTGTCAATCCCCCCCTGACGACACCACACAGGGGTCCTCCTTAGGTGACTTCATGGTGACATTCTGGGAGTTGTAAGCTCAATCTTAGTCAGTGACTACTACATACCCAGAGGTGATTCTCCGGCTCCAGAAGAGGATCAGATCCCACATGTACAGATGACATCTGATCGGGGGTCGCCCCTTTCCTGTCCTCACTTGGTGCCCGACACGATCTGCTGAGATCTTCTGGGTTGGGAATCACATCGATCTATGGGGCGCAAATCTGCGGTGTCAGCGATCACATCCATGAGGAGAAGACGGTGATCAGATCGGGATCGTTCCCATTCATGTCCTGAGAATCCTCATCTGACCCGACTACAGAGCAGAAGTGCAGATTAGCATCAGATCTCGGAGACCTAGAGATCTGTTGTGCGGATCCAGGGATCTGATACCAAGGGGTCGGGATCTCTGCTGAGGACATGGAGATTGGGGGGTTTCCTTCTCTTTCAGGGGACTGAATGCCGAATGTCCTGGTGCTGCTGAGCCCATTCTGTGCAGACACTTCTGTCCTATGACCCGGCACCTCCTTTCACTTCCCTTTTCTGGAATGGGATCTCAGTGTTGATTGCAGCCGCATCCCCCCATCCCCCCCTAGTACTTTCAGCGCATGGATGAGGACTGCGCCCCCCACTGACTGCCCCCCACATGCCCATCTTGGAGACATGGCTTATGGCTTCAGGTGGGGCTACCAGTGAGCCCCCTGGGATAGGTGTGATCTCTGCCTAGTATTTTGGATGCAGCCAGCGCCCCTTGGATATGGGACCATCTCTGGTGGTGTGGACCAGTCTTGTTTCCTTCGTCTGCTGTTCGCTCCTGACCTGCGTCTCTGCCCTGGTAAGTCCGATCATTAACGCTTTCATAGCCCTAGAGCAGTGATCTCCAAAACTACAAGTCCCAGCATGCCTGGACATCCACCAGTTTGGAGACCACTGCCTTAGAATGTCCTGTGTATAGCATGAAAGGCTGTAGAACTAGAAGTCCCAGCAGACGCTCACATAGGACCCCCAGCGGAGCTCGTGCAGTGTCCGTTGGACTCGTCTTTATTTGTTTACATTTATTGTAACATTTATTGTAATATTTATTGTAACATTTATTGTAACATTTATTGTAACATTTGTAGCAACTGAACGTACGATCCGCACCGTGTGAATAGGTCTGTAGATCCGGCTCCTTATCCAGGCTGTGGCACTCTAGCTCAGTGTTTCCCAACCAGGGTGCCTCCATCTGTTGCAAAACTACAACTCCCAACATGCCCGGACAGCCTGTAGATTGGGCTCCTTATCCAAGCTGTGGCACTCTAGCTCAGTGTTTCCCAACCAGGGTGCCTCCAGCTGTTGCAAAACTACAACTCCCAGCATTCCCGGACAGCCTTTGGCTGTCCGGGCATGCTGGGAGCTGTGGTTTTGCAACAGCTGAAGGCACCCTGGTTTGGAAGCACTGCTCTAACTGTTTACAGAACTACATCTCACATCATGCCCTGACAGTCCTTATGCCATGCTGTGAGTTGTAGTTTTGCAACAGCTGGAGGCACCCTGGTTTGGAAACACTGTTCTAACTGATTACAGAACTACATCTCCCATCATGCCCTAACAGTCCTCATGCCATGCTGGGAGTTGTAGTTTTGCAACAGCTGGAGGCACCCTGGTTGGGAAACACTGCTCTAGCTGTTTACAGAACTACATCTCCCATCATGCCCTGACAGTTCTCGTGCCATGCTGAGAGTTGTAGTTTTACAACAACTGGACGTCACGGCTTGGACATCTTTGTTTTATTACAGTGTTTCCTAACCAGTAGGTATCTGGGCATGCTGGGAGTTGTAGTTTTGCAACAGCTTGAGGCTTCCTGGTTGGGAAACACTGCCTTATTACAAAGTATTCCATTGGAATCCAGGGGATTTAGCAGAGGAGTGATCCAGCCTTTACCCCCCTCCACAGAAGGGTGACCCTGCGCTTTGGAGCCCCGACGGGTTTCCCTGTGTATCCAGTGTTCACTGCGTCTGGGATTTCCTACTTCCAAGTCTCTGGATACAATTAAAGAACCATTTGAGGTATTTTGTACATTCTTGACATGTGGCACCCCCAGAGGTAACTTATTGAGCCCAGGTGACCCCAGGGATAAGGTGATGAGAGGAAAATATTTCCCTAGAGCTCACACAATGTGCACACAGTGTGGGGACAATCACAGAGCGATGGAGACACTCCAGAATCAGGAGCTAAAATAATTCTGGAGCCATTCGCTTATTTTTACCTAGAGCTACAAAGAATGGCGCAACGAGGACTGACAGCTCCCCTTCCAGCCCCAAAGACTGCATAGCTCCCCTTCCATCCCCAAAGACTGCACAGCTCCCCTGCCCCTGGTGATAGAGACTGCACAGCTCCCCTGCCCCTGGTGATAGAGACTGCACAGCTCCCCTGCCCCTGGTGATAGAGACTGCACAGCTCCCCTGCCCCTGGTGATAGAGACTGCACAGCTCCCCTGCCCCTGGTGATAGAGACTGCACAGCTCCCCTGCCCCTGGTAATAGAGACTGCACAGCTCCCCTGCCCCTGGTGATAGAGACTGCACAGCTCCCCTGCCCCTGGTGATAGAGACTGCACAGCTCCCCTGCCCCCGGTGATAGAGACTGCACAGCTCCCCTGCCCTCGGGTGATAGAGACTGCACAGCTCCCCTGCCCCCGGTGATAGAGACTGCACAGCTCCCCTGCCCCCGGTGATAGAGACTGCACAGCTCCCCTGCCCCCGGTGATAGAGACTGCACAGCTCCCCTGCCCCCGGTGATAGAGACTGCACAGCTCCCCTGCCCTCGGGTGATAGAGACTGCACAGCTCCCCTGCCCCTGGTGATAGAGACTGCACAGCTCCCCTGCCCCTGGTGATAGAGACTGCACAGCTCCCCTGCCCCCGGTGATAGAGACTGCACAGCTCCCCTGCCCTCGGGTGATAGAGACTGCACAGCTCCCCTGCCCCCGGTGATAGAGACTGCACAGCTCCCCTGCCCCCAGTGATAGAGACTGCACAGCTCCAGTGCTTCCGGGTGATAGAGACTGCACAGCACCCCTGCCCCCAGTGATAGAGACTGCACAGCATTTCTGCCCCTGGGTTATAGAGACTGCACAGCACCCCTGCCCCCGGGTGATAGAGACTGCACAGCACCCCTGCCCCCGGGTGATAGAGACTGCACAGCACCCCTGCCCCCGGGTGATAGAGACTGCACAGCACCCCTGCTCCCGGGTGATAGAGACTGCACAGTACCCCTGCCCCCGGGTGATAGAGACTGCAGAGCACCCCTGCCCCCAGTGATAGAGACTGTACAGCACCCCTGCTCCCGGGTGATAGAGACTGCACAGTTTACAGCTCTCTGTCTCTTTTATTGACTGCTGTAAATTCAGGGGAGGATTGATGTGCTGGTGTTTTGGGCTGACACCTCCATATATCTCTCTCCTGGGATGTGCTGCTTGTCATATAGACTCATATTCACATGAATTATTTACCTGCTCCATATATAGATACAGGAACTACCACTCCCACTCTCCTCCCCGGCTGAGATTCTGGTTAGTCTCCCACCTGTACACAGTGTGCAGTGAGTTACACGATGTCTTTAGTATCTAGAGGAGTGTTCCCTAACAGGGTGCCTCCAGCTGTGGCAAAACTATAACTCCCATAATAGGGGTTATAGTTTCCATGCTGGGAGTTCCAGTTATGCAATGGCTGGAGGGTCCTTGGTTATGGAACACTAATCTAAATAAGTACTACAGGTTGCAGCAAGTCTTAGCAGTTGTAACCAAGAATCATACAATGCTTTAGCTTAAGTACTACAGGTCTCAGCAAGTGCTCAGATGTGCAGTGGATAGTGTTGGGGGACTACAAACACCAGCAAGCCTGACAGAGGTCAAGAGGTGAACACTGGGCTGTTGGGGATCTACAGGTATCAGTAATGTAAGATTTGCTGTGACTTGTAGTTCTGATAATAAATATATCGGGGGTCTCTGCCAGTTTCCCTTCTTGATCCCTCAGGACAATGTTACGATGTAGTAAAAGTAAATATTGATCTTTGTACATTTTCTTCAGAGCTGACTCTCTCCCCTTGTTAATGTTTCACTGCAGAACATTGCAGGGGCGGAGGTCATTCACTGCTCTGCTGCATATGACCTCTGACCTAGGTGACATATCTAGATGTGGACTGAAGAGCGTTCTGTGCTGACCCCTGTAACCTGCCTCTGTGGGGGCTTCTGTATAACACAGGAGCTTTACTGCCCAACAATCAGGGGCAACACGAGCGGGAGATAAACAGAGCTGGGATTGTAATCTATCCTGCTGCACTGCTTCTGCTTCTTTCTCTAGCTTTTACCTGCAGTCCTATGTAACACCACATATAACACAGTGATAACTCTCTGAGTACAGATAATGTATAGAAGTGACATGCAGTCCTATGTAACACCACAGATAACACAGTGATAACTCTCTGAGTACAGATAATGTATAGATGTGACCTGCAGTCCTATGTAACACCACATATAACACAGTGATAACTCTCTGAGTACAGATAATGTATAGAAGTGACATGCAGTCCTATGTAACACCACAGATAACACAGTGATAACTCTCTGAGAACAGATAATGTAGTAGATGTGACCTGCAGTCCTATGTAACACCACAGATAACAGTGATAACTCTCTGAGTACAGATAATGTATAGATGTGACCTGCAGTCCTATGTAACACCACAGATAACACAGTGATAACTCTCTGAGTACAGATAATGTAGTAAATCTAACCTGCAGTTCTATGTAACTCAGCTTTTCCTGAGCCCTCAATGGTAAACGAGTCTAGTATCTCTATTCTAATATTACTACATTATTAGATAGATTTGACCTCTGGGATTCTGTGTGCCGACCCCTGTGGATGTTATTTTTTTGCCCATATGAATTGTCACCCAGTGTGATGTAGGGTCCCGTGTATTCCTGCAGGTTCTCAGCTGTGACAGGATGGTGAGGGGTTAATGAGATACCAGGGAAGATCTGATCTGTTTATTATGAGGAGATGAATCCAATATCTTAAAAGCACCTGAAGCCGGAGTTATTAAAGGGGAACTCCACACTCCAAACACTGAGCATAACTATAGCCATAGCAGCTCCTGTGGGGTTCAGAGGTTGAACGGAAATGTGATTTAATATGGAATAACACATAGGATGTGTCCTGCTATCAAGCTCTAAGTGGGTTCACTGGCCCCATTATCCAGACCTTTATTCCAGATTCCAAAGAAATGCCACCCCACACCATTACTGACCCACCGCAAAACCGGTCATGCTGGAGGATGTTGCAGGCAGCAGAACGTTCTCCACGGCGTCTCCAGACTCTGTCACATGTGCTTAGTGTGAACCTGCTTTCATCTGTGTAGAGTACAGGGCGCAAGTGGTGAATTTGCCAATCTTGGTGTTCTCTGGCAAATGCCAAACGTCCTGCACAGTGTTGGGCTGTCAGCACAACCCCCACCTGTGGATGTTAGCCAGGAAGCATAGGAGCTGAGAAGTGGTCTGTGGTCACCACCTGCAGAACCACTCCTTTATTGGGGGTGTCTTGCTAATTGCCTTTAATTTCCCCCTGTTTTCTGTTCCATGTGAAATTGATTATCAATCAGTGTTCTTCCTGAGTGGACAGTGGGATCTCACACAAGTGTCAGTGACTTGGAGTTACATCGTGTTGGTTAAGTGTTCTCTTTAGTTTTTTGAGCAGTGTTTGTATACAGTGTTTAATACATATTATCCAGGGTGGTGAGGGATTAATACATATTATCCAGGGTGGTGAGGGGTTAATACATATTATCCAGGGTGGTGAGAAGTTAATACATATTATCCAGGGTGGTGAGGGGTTAATACGTGTTATCCAGG
Organism: Hyla sarda; assembly: GCF_029499605.1. NCBI lineage: Eukaryota > Metazoa > Chordata > Amphibia > Anura > Hylidae > Hyla > Hyla sarda. The sequence continues at coordinate 3,880,516 of NC_079193.1, read as the reverse complement.
GTGGGGATGGGTTAATACATATTATCCAGGGTGGTGAGGGGTTAGTACATATTCTTCAGGCTGGTGAAGGGTTAATACATATTATCCTGGGTGCTGAGGGGTTAATACATATTATCCAGGGTGGTAAGGGGTTAATACATATTCTTCAGGCTGGTGAAGGGTTAATACATGTTATCCTGGGTGGTGAGGGGTTAATACGTGTTATCCAGGGTGGGGAGGGATTAATACATATTATCCAGGGTGGTGAGGGGTTAATACATATTCTTCAGGCTGGTGAAGGGTTAATACATATTATCCAGGGTGGTGAGGGGTTAATACATATTATCCAGGGTGGTGAAGGGTTAATACATATTATCCAGGCTAGTGAGGGGTTAATACATATTATCCAGGGTGGTGAGGGGTTAGTACATATTCTTCAGGCTGGTGAAGGGTTAATACATATTATCCTGGGTGCTGAGGGGTTAATACATATTATCCAGGGTGGTAAGGGGTTAATACATATTCTTCAGGCTGGTGAAGGGTTAATACATGTTATCCTGGGTGGTGAGGGGTTAATACGTGTTATCCAGGGTGGGGAGGGATTAATACATATTATCCAGGGTGGTGAGGGGTTAATACATATTCTTCAGGCTGGTGAAGGGTTAATACATATTATCCAGGGTGGTGAGGGGTTAATACATATTATCCAGGGTGGTGAGGGGTTAATACATATTATCCAGGCTAGTGAGGGGTTAATACATATTATCCAGGGTGGTGAGGGGTTATTACATATTATCCAGGCTAGTGAGGGGTTAAAACATTATTCAGGGTGGTGAGTAGTTAATACATATTATCCAGAGTGGTGAGAGGTTAATACATATTATCCAGTATGTAGAGGGGTTAATACATATTATCCAGTGTGTAGAGGGGTTAATACATATTATCCAGGGTGGTGAGGGGTTAATACATAATATCCAGGGTGGTGAGGGGTTAATACATATTAATTAGGGTGGTGAGGGGTTAATACATATTATCCAGGCTGGTGAGGGGTTAATACATATTATCCAGGCTGGTGAGGGGTTAATACATATTATCCAGGCTGGTGAGGGGTTAATACATATTATCCAGGCTGGTGAGGGGTTAATACATTTTATCCAGGGTGGTGAGGGGGTTAATACATATTATCCAGTGTGTAGAGGGGTTAATACATATTATTTAGGGCATTGAATGGTTAATACATATTATCCAGGGTGGTGAGGGGTTAATACATATTATCCAAGGTGGTGAGGGGTTAATACATATTATCCAGGGTGGTGAGGGGTTAATACATATTATTTAGGGTGGTGAGAGGTTAATACATATTATCCAGGCTGGTGAGGGGTTAATACATATTATCCAGTGTGTAGAGGGGTTAACACATATTATTTAGGGCATTGAATGGTTAATACATATTATCCAGGGTTGTGAGGGGTTAATACATATTATCCAGGGTGGTGAGGGGTTAATACATATTATCCAGGGCAGTGAGGGGTTAATACATATTAGTCAGGGTGGTGAGGGGTTAATACATATTAGCCAGGGTGGTGAGGGGTTAATACATATTATTCAGGGTGGTGAGGGGTTAATACATATTATTCAGGGTGGTGAGGGGTTAATACATGTTATCCCGGGCAGTGAGGGGTTAATACATGTTATCCCGGGCAGTGAGGGGTTAATAAGACATTATACAGCCTCTACGCTTTGTGACCGGTCTTTGCTGCACTATTACCCCAGCGCTGTCAGATTCTTCTGCCCCCTTGTTAACCCCCGCATGACTTGGCTCCCGCACACAGAGGGTAATTGTGCTCTTAGGGTTTAGTCAGTGACTGCGGATGTGTCCTGTGCGGAGAAGAACAAGGGCGTTCACACGTTACCCAAAAAACACAACTATTCAGCCGTTACCTGCCCCACAAACAGGCGTCTCACTATTCACTACAGGCTGTCACCTCAGGGGGCGCTGTTCTGAGCCCGACTCCTCTAATGCCCATTAAATTCCAGGCTAATATATATGTAAGGTAATACAGCCGTCAGCTAATACAGTCCCAGGTATTATCATAGAATGCAGACCCCAGACCCCTGATCAATACAGACCCCAGACCCCTGATCAATACAGACCCCAGACCCCTGATCAATGCAGACCCCAGACCCCTGATCAATGCAGACACCAGACCCTGATCAATGAAGACCCTGATCAATACAGACCCCAGACCCTGATCAATACAGACCCCAGAACCCTGATAAATGCAGACCCCAGACCCCTGTTCAATACAGCCCCCAGACCCTGATCAGTGCAGACCCCAGACCCCTGATCAATGCAGACACCAGACCCTGATCAATGAAGACCCTGATCAATACAGACCCCAGACCCTGATCAATACAGACCCCAGAACTCTGATAAATGCAGACCCCAGACCCATGTTCAATACAGCCCCCAGACCCTGATCAGTGCAGACCCCAGACCCTGATTAATGCAGACCCCAGACCCCTGATCAATGCAGACACTAGACCCCTGATCAATGCAGACCCCAGACCCCTGATCAATACAGACCCCTGACCAGTGCAGACCCCAGACCCTGATCAATGCAGACCCCAGACCCCTGATCAATGCAGACCCCAGACCCTGATCAGTAAAGACCCCTGACCAATGAAGACCCCAGACCCTGATCAATGCAGACCCAAGACCCCTGATCAATGCAGACCCAGACCCCTGATCAATACAGACCCCAGACCCTGATCAAAGCAGACCACAGACCCCTGATCAATACAGACCCCAGACCCCTGATCAATACACACCCCAGACCCCTGATAAATACACACCACGGACCCCTGATCAATACAGACCCCAGACCCCTGATCAATAAAGACCCCAGACCCCTGATCACTGCAGACCCCAGACTCCTGATCAGTACAGACCCCAGACCCCTGATCAATACAGACCCCAGACCCCTGATCAATACAGACCCCAGAACCCTGATCAATGCAGACCCCAGACCCTGATCAGTACAGACCCCAGACCCCTGATTAATGCAGACCCCAGACCCCTGATCAATGCAGACCCCAGAACCCTGATCAGTGCAGACCCTGATCAATGCAGATCTCAGACCCCTGATCAATACAGACCCCAGACCCCTGATCATTACAGACCCCAGATCCTGACCAATGCAGACCCCAAACCGCTGATCAATACAGACTCCAGACCCTATTCAGTGCAGACCCCAAACCCCTGATCAATACAGATCCCAGACCCCTTATCAATGCAGACCCCAGACCCCTGATCAATGCAGACCCCAGACCCCTGATCAATGCAGACCCCAGACCCCTGATCAATACAGACCCCAGACCCTGATCAATGCAGACCCCAGACCCTGATCAGTACAGACCCCTGATTAATGCAGACCCCAGACCCCTGATCAATGCAGACCCCAGACCCCTGATCAGTGCAGACTCTGATCAATGCAGACCTCAGACCCCTGATCAATACAGACCCCAGACCCCTGATCATTACAGACCCCAGATCCTGATCAATGCTGACCCCAGACCCCTGATCAATACAGACTCCAGACCCCTGATTAATGCAGACCCCAGACCCCTGATCAATGCAGACCCCAGACCCCTGATCAGTGCAGACCCTGATCAATGCAGACCTCAGACCCCTGATCAATACAGACCCCAGACCCCTGATCATTACAGACCCCAGATCCTGACCAATGCAGACCCCAAACCCCTGATCAATAAAGACTCCAGACCCTATTCAGTGCAGACCCCAGACCCCTGATCAATACAGACCCCAGACCCCTTATCAATACAGACCCCAGACCCCTGATCAATGCAGACCCCAGACCCCTGATCAATGCAGACCCCAGACCCCTGATCAATGCAGACCCCAGACCCCTGATCAATACAGACCCCAGACCCTGATCAATGCAGACCCCAGACCCTGATCAGTACAGACCCCAGACCCCTGAATAATGCAGACCCCAGACCCCTGATCAATGCAGACCCCAGACCCCTGATCAGTGCAGACCCTGATTAATGCAGACCCCAGAACCCTGATCAGTGCAGACCCTGATCAATGCAGACCTCAGACCCCTGATCAATACAGACCCCAGACCCCTGATCATTACAGACCCCAGATCCTGACCAATGCAGACCCCAAACCGCTGATCAATACAGACTCCAGACCCTATTCAGTGCAGACCCCAAACCCCTGATCAATACAGACCCCAGACCCCTTATCAATGCAGACCCCAGACCCCTGATCAATGCAGACCCCAGACCCCTGATCAATGCAGACCCCAGACCCCTGATCAATACAGACCCCAGACCCTGATCAATGCAGACCCCAGACCCTGATCAGTACAGACCCCAGACCCCTGATTAATGCAGACCCCAGACCCCTGATCAATGCAGACCCCAGACCCCTGATCAGTGCAGACTCTGATCAATGCAGACCTCAGACCCCTGATCAATACAGACCCCAGACCCCTGATCATTACAGACCCCAGATCCTGATCAATGCTGACCCCAGACCCCTGATCAATACAGACTCCAGACCCCTGATTAATGCAGACCCCAGACCCCTGATCAATGCAGACCCCAGACCCCTGATCAGTGCAGACCCTGATCAATGCAGACCTCAGACCCCTGATCAATACAGACCCCAGACCCCTGATCATTACAGACCCCAGATCCTGACCAATGCAGACCCCAAACCCCTGATCAATAAAGACTCCAGACCCTATTCAGTGCAGACCCCAGACCCCTGATCAATACAGACCCCAGACCCCTTATCAATACAGACCCCAGACCCCTGATCAATGCAGACCCCAGACCCCTGATCAATGCAGACCCCAGACCCCTGATCAATGCAGACCCCAGACCCCTGATCAATACAGACCCCAGACCCTGATCAATGCAGACCCCAGACCCTGATCAGTACAGACCCCAGACCCCTGAATAATGCAGACCCCAGACCCCTGATCAATGCAGACCCCAGACCCCTGATCAGTGCAGACCCTGATCAATGCAGACCTCAGACCCCTGATCAATACAGACCCCAGACCCTTGATCATTACAGACCCCAGATCCTGATGAATGCTGACCCCAGACCCCTGATCAATACAGACTCCAGACCCCTGATCAATACAGACCCCAGACCCCTTATCAATACAGACCCCAGACCCCTTATCAATACAGACCCCAGACCCCTGATCAATGCAGACCCCAGACCCCTGATCAATGCAGACCCCAGACCCCTGATCAATACAGACCCCAGACCCTGATCAATGCAGACCCCAGACCCCTGATCAATACAGACCCCAGACCCTGATTAATGCAGATCCCAGATCCCTGATCAATGCAGACCCTAGACCCCTGATCAATGCAGACCCCAGACCCCTGATCAATACAGACCCCTGACCAGTGCAGACTCCAGACCCTGATCAATGCAGACCCCAGACCCCTGATCAATACAGACCCCAGACCCTGATCAATGCCGACCCAGGACCCCTGATCAATGCAGACCCCAGATCCCTGATCAATACAGACCTCAGACCCTGATCAAAGCAGACCCCAGACCCCTGATCAATACAGACCCCTGATCAATACACACCACGGACCCCTGATCAATACAGACCCCAGACCCCTGATCAATAAAGACCCCAGACCCCTGATCAATGCAGACCCCAAACCCCTGATCAGTACAAACCCCAGACCCCTGATTAATGCAGACCCCAGACCCCTGATCAATGCAGACCCCAGACCCCTTATCAGTGCAGACCCTGATCAATGCAGACCTCAGACCCCTGATCAATACAGACCCCAGACCCCTGATCATTACAGACCCCAGATCCTGATCAATGCAGACCGCAGACCCCTGATCAATACAGACTCCAGACCCTATTCAGTGCAGACCCCAGACCCCTGATCAATACAGACCCCAGACCCCTTATCAATACAGACCCCAGACCCCTTATCAATACAGACCTCAGACCCTGATCAATGCAGACCCCAGACCCTGATCAATGCAGACCCCAGACCCTGATCAATGCAGACCCCAGACCCCTGATCAATGCAGGCCTTAGACCCTGATCAATACAGACCCCTGATCAATGACCTCTGATCAATGCAGACCCTAGACCCCTGATCAATACAGACCCCTGACCAGTGCAGACCCCAGGCCCTGATCAATGCAGACCCCAGACCCCTGATCAATACAGACCTCTGATCAGTGCAGACCCCTGATCAATGCAGACCCCAGACCCTGATCAGTACAGACCCCAGATCCCTGATCAATACAGACCCCAGACCCCTGATCAATGCAGACCCCAGACCCCTGATCAATACAGACCCCAGACCCTGATCAATGCAGAACCCAGACCCCTGATCAATGCAGACCCCAGACCCTGATCAATGCAGACCCCAGACGCCTGATAAATGCAGACCCCAGACCCCTGATCAAAACAGACCCCAGACCCTGATCAATTCAGACACCTGATCAATACAGACCCCAGACCCTGATCAGTGTAGACCCCAGACCCCTGATCAATACAGACCCAAGACCCTGATCAATGCAGACCCCAGACCCTGACCAATGCAGACCCCAGACCCCTGATCAATGCAGACCCCTGATCAATACAGACCCCAGACCCCTGATCAATACAGACCCAAGACCCTGATCAATTCAGACCCCAGACTCTGATCAATGCAGACCCCAGACCCCTGATCAATACAAATCCCAGACCCTGATCAATGCAGACCCCAGACCCCTGATCAATGCAGACCCCAGACCCCTGATCAATACAGACCTGAGACCCTGATCAGTGCAGACCCCAGACCCCTGATCAATGCAGACCCCAGACCCCTGATCAATGCAGACCACTGACCAGTGCAGACCCCAGACCTCTGATCAACGCAGACCCCAGACCCTGATCAATGCTGACCTCAGACCCCTGATCAATACAGAACCCAGACCCCTTATCAAAACAGACCCCAGACCCTGATCAGTGCAGACCCCAGACCCTGATCAGTGCAGACCCTGATCAATACAGACCCCAGACCCTGATCAATGCAGACCCAAGACCCCCGATCAGAGCAGAACCCCAGACCCCTTATCAAAACAGACCCCAGACCCTGATCAGTGTAGACCCCAGACCCTGATCAATACAGACCCCTGACCCTGATCAGTGTAGACCCCAGACCCCTGATTAATGCAGACCCCAGACCCTGATCAATGTAGACCCCAGACCCTGATCAATACAGACCCAAGACCCTGATCAATGCAGACCCCAGACCCCTGATCAATGCAGACCCCAGAACCTGATCAATGCAGACCCCAGAACCTGATCAGTGCAGACCCCAGACCCTGATCAGTGCAGACCCCAGACCCTGATCAATACAGACCCCAGACCATGATCAATGCAGACCCCAGACCCTGATCAGTTCAGACCCCAGACCCTGATCAGTGCAGACCCCAGACCCTGATCAATAAAGACCCTGATCAATACAGACCCCATACCACTGATCAATGCAGACCCTAGACCCTGATCAGTGCAGACCCCAGACCCCTGATCAATACAGACCTGAGACCCTGATCAGTGCAGACCCCAGACCCCTGATCAATGCAGACCCCAGACCCCTGATCAATGCAGACCACTGACCAGTGCAGACCCCAGACCTCTGATCAACGCAGACCCCAGACCCTGATCAATGCTGACCTCAGACCCCTGATCAATACAGAACCCAGACCCCTTATCAAAACAGACCCCAGACCCTGATCAGTGCAGACCCCAGACCCTGATCAGTGCAGACCCTGATCAATACAGACCCCAGACCCTGATCAATGCAGACCCAAGACCCCCGATCAGAGCAGAACCCCAGACCCCTTATCAAAACAGACCCCAGACCCTGATCAGTGTAGACCCCAGACCCTGATCAATACAGACCCCTGACCCTGATCAGTGTAGACCCCAGACCCCTGATTAATGCAGACCCCAGACCCTGATCAATGTAGACCCCAGACCCTGATCAATACAGACCCAAGACCCTGATCAATGCAGACCCCAGACCCCTGATCAATGCAGACCCCAGAACCTGATCAATGCAGACCCCAGAACCTGATCAGTGCAGACCCCAGACCCTGATCAGTGCAGACCCCAGACCCTGATCAATACAGACCCCAGACCATGATCAATGCAGACCCCAGACCCTGATCAGTTCAGACCCCAGACCCTGATCAGTGCAGACCCCAGACCCTGATCAATAAAGACCCTGATCAATACAGACCCCATACCACTGATCAATGCAGACCCTAGACCCTGATCAGTGCAGACCCAAGACCCCTGATCAGAGAAGACCCCAGACCCCTGAACAATGCAGACCCCAGATCCTGATCAGTGTAGATCCCAGATCCTGATCAATGCAGACCCCAGATCCTGATCAGTGCAGACCCCAGACCCTGATCAATACAGACCCCAGACCCCTGATCAATACAGACCCCATACCTTGATCAGTGCAGACCGCAGACCCTGATCAATGCAGACCCCAGACCCTGATCAATACAGACCCCAGACCCTGATCAGTGTAAACCCCAGACCCTGATCAATGCAGACCCAAGACCCCTGATCAATGCAGACGCCAGAACCTGATCAATGCAGACCCCAGAACCTGATCAATGCAGACCCCAGACCCCTGATCAATACAGACCCCAGACCCTGATCAATGCCGACCCAGGACCCCTGATCAATGCAGACCCCAGACCCCTGATCAATACAGACCCCAGACCCCTGATCAATACAGACCCCAGACCCCTTAGCAAAACGGACCCCAAACCCTGATTAGTGCAGACCCCAGACCCTGATCAGTGCAGACCCTGATCAATACAGACCCCAGACCATGATCAATGCAGACCCCAGACCCTGATCAGTGCAGACCCCAGACCCTGATCAGTGCAGACCCCAGACCCTGATCAATAAAGACCCTGATCAATACAGACCCCATACCCCTGATCAATGCAGACCCGAGACCCTGATCAGAGCAGACCCCAGACCCCTGAACAATGCAGACCCCAGACCCTTATCAGTGTAGATCCCAGATCCTGATCAATGCAGACCCCAGATCCTGATCAGTGCAGACCCCAGACGCTGATCAATACAGACCCCAGACTCCTGATCAATACAGACCCCAGACCTTGATCAGTGTAGACCGCAGACCCTGATCAATGCAGACCCCAGACCCCTGATCAGTGCAGACCCCATACCCAGATCAATGCAGACCCCAGACCCTGATCAGTGCAGACCCCAGACCCCTGATCAATACAGATCCCAGACCCTGATCAATGCAGACCCCAGACCCCTGATCAATGCAGACCCCAGACCCCTGATCAATACAGACCTGAGACCCTGATCAGTGCAGACCCCTGATCAATGCAGACCCCAGACCCCTGATCAATGCAGACTACTGACCAGTGCAGACCCCAGACCTCTGATCAATGCAGACCCCAGACCCTGATCAATGCTGACCCCAGACCCCTGATCAATACAGACCCCAGACCCCTTATCAAAACAGCCCCCAGACCCTGATCAATGCAGACCCCAGACCCTGATCAGTGCAGACCCTGATCAATACAGACCCCAGACCCTGATCAATGCAGACCCAAGATCCTGATCAGTGCAGACCCAAGACCCCCGATCAGAGCAGAACCCCAGACCCCTTATCAAAACAGACCCCAGACCCTGATCAGTGTAGACCCCAGACCCTGATCAGTGTAGACCCCAGACCCTGATCAGTGTAGACCCCAGACCCTGATCAGTGTAGACCCCAGACCCCTGATCAATGCAGACCCCAGACCCTGATCAATGCAGACCCCAGACCCTGATCAATACAGACCCAAGACCCTGATCAATTCAGACCCCAGACCCCTGATCAATGCAGACCCCAGAACCTGATCAATGCAGACCCCAGACTCCTGATCAATGCAGACCCCAGACCCCTGATCAATACAGACCCCAGACCCCTTAGCAAAACGGACCCCAAACCCTGATCAGTGCAGACCCCAGACCCTGATCAATACAGACCCTAGACCATGATCAATGCCGACCCCAGATCCTGATCAGTGCAGACCCCATACCCTGATCAGTGCAGACCCCAGACCCTGATCAATAAAGACCCTGATCAATACAGACCGCATACCCCTGATCAATGCAGACCCGAGACCCTGATCAGTGCAGACCCAAGACCCCTGATCAGAGCAGACCCCAGACCCCTGAACAATGCAGACCCCAGACCCTGATTAGTGTAGATCCCAGATCCTGATCAATGCAGACCCCAGATCCTGATCAGTGCAGACCCCAGACCCTGATCAATACAGACCCCAGACCCCTGATCAATACAGACCCCAGACCCCTGATCAGTGCAAACCCCAGACCTTGATCAGTGCAGACCGCAGACCCTGATCAATTCAGACCCCAGACCCCTGATCAGTGCAGACCCCTGATCAGTGCAGACCCCAGACTCAGATCAATGCAGACCCCAGACCCTGATCAATGCAGACCCCAGAGCCCTGATCAATACAGACCCCAGATCCCTGATCAATGTAGACCCCAGACCCTGATCAATGCAGACCCCAGACCCTGATCAATGCAGACCCCAGACGCCTGATAAATGCAGACCACAGACCCCTGATCAATACAGACCCCAGAACCTGATCAATTCAGACCCCTGATCAATACAGACCCCAGACCCTGATCAGTGTAGACCCCAGACCCCTGATCAATACAGACCCAAGACCCTGATCAATGCAGACCCCAGACCCTGACCAATGCAGACCCCAGACCCCTGATCAATGCAGACCCCTGATCAATACAGACCCCATACCCCTGATCAATACAGACCCAAGACCCCTGATCAGTGCAGACCCCAGACCCCTGATCAGTGCAGACCCCAGACCCCTGATCAGTGCAGACCGCAGACCCTGATCAATGCAGACCCAGACCCCTGATCAGTGCAGACCCCAGACCCCTGATCAGTGCAGACCCCAGACCCTGATCAATGCAGACCCCAGACCCTGATCAATGCAGACCCCAGACCCCTGATCAATACAGATCCCAGACCCTGATCAATGCAGACCCCAGACCCCTGATCAATGCAGACCCCAGACCCCTGATCAATACAGACCTGAGACCCTGATCAGTGCAGACCCCAGACCCCTGATCAATGCAGACCCCAGACCCCCTGATCAATGTAGACCACTGACCAGTGCAGACCCCAGACCTCTGATCAATGCAGACCCCAGACCCTGATCAATGCTGACCCCAGACCCCTGATCAATACAGACCCCAGACCCCTTATCAAAACAGCCCCCAGACCCTGATCAATGCAGACCCCAGACCCTGATCAGTGCAGACCCTGATCAATACAGACCCCAGACCCTGATCAATGCAGACCCGAGATCCTGATCAGTGCAGACCAAAGACCCCCGATCAGAGCAGAACCCCAGACCCCTTATCAAAACAGACCCCAGACCCTGATCAGTGTAGACCCCAGACCCTGATCAGTGTAGACCCCAGACCCTGATCAGTGTAGACCCCAGACCCTGATCAGTGTAGACCCCAGACCCCTGATCAATGCAGACCCCAGACCCTGATCAATGCAGACCCCAGACCCTGATCAATATAGACCAAAGACCCTGATCAATTCAGACCCCAGACCCCTGATCAATGCAGACCCCAGAACCTGATCAATGCAGACCCCAGACTCCTGATCAATGCAGACCCCAGACCCCTGATCAATACAGACCCCAGACCCCTTAGCAAAACAGACCCCAAACCCTGATTAGTGCAGACCCCAGACCCTGATCAGTGCAGACCCCAGACCCTGATAAATACAGACCCTAGACCATGATCAATGCCGACCCCAGATCCTGATCAGTGCAGACCCCAGACCCTGATCAGTGCAGACCCCAGACCCTGATCAATAAAGACCCTGATCAATACAGACCCCATACCCCTGATCAATGCAGACCCGAGACCCTGATCAGTGCAGACCCAAGACCCCTGATCAGAGCAGACCCCAGACCCCTGAACAATGCAGACCCCAGACCCTGATTAGTGTAGATCCCAGATCCTGATCAATGCAGACCCCAGATCCTGATCAGTGCAGACCCCAGACCCTGATCAATACAGACCCCAGACCCCTGATCAATACAGACCCCAGATCCCTGATCAGTGCAGACCCCAGACCTTGATCAGTGCAGACCGCAGACCCTGATCAATGCAGACCCCAGACCCCTGATCAGTGCAGACCCCAGACCCCTGATCAGTGCAGACCCCAGACCAAGATCAATGCAGACCCCAGACCCTGATCAGTGCAGACCCCAGAGCCCTGATCAATACAGACCCCAGATCCCTGATCAATGCAGACCCCAAACCCCTAATCAATGCAGACCCCAGACCCTGATCAATGCAGACCTGAGACCTCTGATCAATGCAGACCCCAGACCCTGTTCATTGCAGACCCTGATCAATGCAGACCCCAGACCCTGATCAATGCAGACCCCAGACCCCTGATCAGAGCAGACCCCAGACCCCTTATCAAAACAGACCCTGATCAGTGCAGATCCCAGACCCCTTATCAAAACAGACCCAAGACCCCTGATCAGTGCAGACCCCAGACCCCTGATCAATACAGACCCCAGACCCCTGATCAATACAGACCCCAGACCCTGATCAGTGCAGACCCCAGACCTTGATCAGTGCAGACCCCTGATCAATACAGACCCCAGACCCTGATCAGTGCAGACCCCAGACCCCTGATCAATGCAGACCCCTGATCAATGCAGACCCCAGACCTCTGATCAAGGCAGTCCCCAGACCCTTATCAGTGCAGACCCCTGACCCTGATCAATACAGACCCCAGATCCTGATCAATGCAGACCCCAGACCTTGATCAATACAGACCCCAGACCCTGATCAGTGCAGACCCCAGACCTTGATCAGTGCAGACCCTAGACCCCTGATCAATGCAGACCCCAGACCTCTGATCAATGCAGTCCCCAGACCCCTGATCATTGCAGACCCCAGACCCTGATCAATACAGACCCCAGACCCTGATAAATGCAGACCCTAGACCCTGATCAATACAGACCCCAGACCCCTGAACAATGCAGACCGCAGACCCTGATCAGTGTAGACCCAAGACCCCTGATCAGTGCAGACCCAAGACCCTGACCAGTGCAGACCCAAGACCCCTGAACAATGCAGACCCCATACCCTGATTAGTGCAGACCCCAGACCCTGATCAGTGCAGACCCCAGACTCTGATCAGTGCAGACCCCAGACTTCTGATCAACGCAGACCCCAGACCCCTGATCAATGCAGACCCTGATCAATGCAGACTCCAGACCCCTGATCAATACACACCCCAGACCTCTGATCAACGCAGACCCCAGACCCCTGATCAATGCAGATGGGTCATTCTCTGAACATTTCCTGACAGGGACAGAGGTGGCAGCAGGGAGCACTGTGGTCAGGTTGGAAAGAACTCAGCTGTCAGCTGCTCCACCAACAACTGTCTATAATGTGGCTCTAGTAGCAGCTGTCACCCCCCCCCCCCCCCCCACCTCTGGATGATATCACTTATATAGCTCTGGACCCCCAGGACCCCCAAAGATGTGCCATTGTTATGTTACACCATACATTCTTCTTACCATTCCTATCACTTTATCCCCCCCTATGTTTTCCATTTCTTCCTGCGCTACCCAGTTGTATCTATATCAGTTTTTTTGCCAAGCAGGGTGCCTCCAGCTGTTGCAAATCTACAACTCTCAGCATGCCCAGTCAGCCTTCGGCTCTCCAGGCATGCTGGGAGTTGTAGTTTTGCAACAGGAGGATGCATACTAGTTGGGAAACACTGGTATTGATGCACATTGGGGCAATGATGCTCTAATAGCGTGTCATTCCCCTGATTATGTAGTTGGTGCTGCGAAACACGTTGGGCAGGTGTTATTTCAGAACCAGCAAGATCTGAGCGAGTGTTTTCGTGTCTGGGACTTGTAGTTTTGCATTAGTTGGAGGCGCGCTGGCCCCCGTATACCCCAGTACAGACTGTCCACAGGAGGAGGAGGGGGTCTCAGGAGTATATATTGTGTATAATCCCCTCAGTTAGATATTCTGGGGTCCTAAAATGTCACATTATTTTTGTGTCTTCTCTTCGTGACCCCTCACTCCCCCTCCCCCCCTTTACCTTCTGGATCCTAATTGATCTGGAATCTGCAGCGTTTACGGGAAGCCCCTCACATCGGAAATGTTATTCTAGCGATTATAGAGTCTGCGAGACGGCAGCAGCCAAACCGCGCCAATTATACGGAGATCCCAGAAATCTAAGGGGGGGAGGGGGGTCTACTCTGCACATTACATTGTAACGAAACTGCATCAATTCACTTCTGTCTAATAGATACAAAATAAAACTGAGTTGTCTCCCCCATCACCCCGCACAGGGGGGCCGGTGCATCCTGACTATATACACTGACAACTGTGACATCACCATATATAGGAGTGTCAGTATATACTCTCAAGTGAGAGGAGACCTACCAAATACAGATGTGACCTGCAGTCCTATGTAACACCACAGATAACACAGTGATAACTGAGTACCGATAATGTATAGATGTGGCCTGCAGTCCTATGTAACACCACAGATAACACAGTGATAACTCTCTGAGTACAGATAATGTATAGATGTGACCTGCAGTCCTATGTAACACCACAGATAACACAGTGATAACTCTCTGAGTACAGATGATGTATAGATGTGACCTGCAGTCCTATGTAACACCACAGATAACGCAGTGAAAACTCTCTGAGTACAGATAATGTAGTAGATGTGACCTGCAGTCCTATGTAACGCCACAGATAACAGTGATAACTCTCTGAGTACAGATAATGTATAGATGTGACCTGCAGTCCTATGTAACACCACAGATAACACAGTGATAACTCTCTGAGTACAGATAATGTATAGATGTGACCTGCAGTCCTATGTAACACCACAGATAACGCAGTGATAACTCTCTGAGTACAGATAATGTATAGATGTGACCTGCAGTCCTATGTAACACCACAGATAACAGTGATAACTCTCTGAGTACAGATAATGTATAGATGTGACCTGCAGTCCTATGTAACACCACAGATAACAGTGATAACTCTCTGAGTACAGATAATGTATAGATGTGACCTGCAGTCCTATGTAACACCACAGATAACACAGTGATAACTCTCTGAGTACAGATAATGTATAGATGTGACCTGCAGTCCTATGTAACACCACAGATAACACAGTGATAACTCTGAGTACAGATAATGTATAGATGTGACCTGCAGTCCTATGTAACACCACAGATAACACAGTGATAACTCTCTGAGTACAGATAATGTATAGATGTGATCTGCAGTCCTATGTAACACCACAGATAACATAGTGATAACTCTCTGAGTACAGATAATGTATAGATGTGACCTGCAGTCCTATGTAACACCACAGATAACACAGTGATAACTCTCTGAGTACAGATAATGTAGTAGATGTGACCTGCAGTCCTATGTAACACCACAGATAACAGTGATAACTCTCTGAGTACAGATAATGTATAGATGTGACCTGCAGTCCTATGTAACACCACAGATAACAGTGATAACTCTCTGAGTACAGATAATGTATAGATGTGACCTGCAGTCCTATGTAACACCACAGATAACACAGTGATAACTCTCTGAGTACAGATAATGTATAGATGTGACCTGCAGTCCTATGTAACACCACAGATAACAGTGATAACTCTCTGAGTACAGATAATGTATAGATGTGACCTGCAGTCCTATGTAACACCACAGATAACACAGTGATAACTCTCTGAGTACAGATAATGTGTAGATGTGACCTGCAGTCCTATGTAACACTAGAGATAACAGTGATAACTCTCTGAGTACAGATAATGTATAGATGTGACCTGCAGTCCTATGTAACACCACAGATAACAGTGATAACTCTCTGAGTACAGATAATGTATAGATGTGACCTGCAGTCCTATGTAACACCACAGATAACAGTGATAACTCTCTGAGTACAGATAATGTATAGATGTGACCTGCAGTCCTATGTAACACCACAGATAACAGTGATAACTCTCTGAGTACAGATAATGTATAGATGTTACCTGCAGTCCTATGTAACACCACAGATAACAGTGATAACTCTCTGAGTACAGATAATGTATAGATGTGACCTGCAGTCCTATGTAACACCACAGATAACACAGTGATAACTCTCTGAGTACAGATAATGTATAGATGTGACCTGCAGTCCTATGTAACACCACATATAACACAGTGATAACTCTCTGAGTACAGATAATGTATAGATGTGACCTGCAGTCCTATGTAACACCACAGATAACAGTGATATCTCTCTGAGTACAGATAATGTGTAGATGTGACCTGTAGTCCTACGTAACACCACAGATAACAGTGATAACTCTCTGAGTACAGATAATGTATAGATGTGACCTGCAGTCCTATGTAACACCACAGATAACACAGTGATAACTCTCTGAGTACAGGTAATGTATAGATGTGACCTGCAGTCCTATGTAACACCACAGATAACAGTGATAACTCTCTGAGTACAGATAATGTATAGATGTGACCTGCAGTCCTATGTAACACCACAGATAACACAGTGATAACTCTCTGAGTACAGGTAATGTATAGATGTGACCTGCAGTCCTATGTAACACCACAGATAACAGTGATAACTCTCTGAGTACAGATAATGTATAGATGTGACCTGCAGTCCTATGTAACACCACAGATAACAGTGATAACTCTCTGAGTACAGATAATGTATAGATGTGACCTGCAGTCCTATGTAACACCACAGATAACAGTGATAACTCTCTGAGTACAGATAATGTATAGATGTGACCTGCAGTCCTATGTAACACCACAGATAACACAGTGATAACTCTCTGAGTACAGATAATGTATAGATGTGACCTGCAGTCCTATGTAACACCACAGATAACACAGTGATAACTCTGAGTACAGATAATGTATAGATGTGACCTGCAGTCCTATGTAACACCACAGATAACACAGTGATAACTCTCTGAGTACAGATAATGTATAGATGTGATCTGCAGTCCTATGTAACACCACAGATAACACAGTGATAACTCTCTGAGTACAGATAATGTATAGATGTGACCTGCAGTCCTATGTAACACCACAGATAACAGTGATAACTCTCTGAGTACAGATAATGTATAGATGTGACCTGCAGTCCTATGTAACACCACAGATAACACAGTGATAACTCTCTGAGTACAGATAATGTGTAGATGTGACCTGCAGTCCTATGTAACACTAGAGATAACAGTGATAACTCTCTGAGTACAGATAATGTATAGATGTGACCTGCAGTCCTATGTAACACCACAGATAACAGTGATATCTCTCTGAGTACAGATAATGTGTAGATGTGACCTGCAGTCCTATGTAACACTAGAGATAACAGTGATAACTCTCTGAGTACAGATAATGTATAGATGTGACCTGCAGTCCTATGTAACACCACAGATAACAGTGATATCTCTCTGAGTACAGATAATGTGTAGATGTGACCTGTAGTCCTACGTAACACCACAGATAACAGTGATATCTCTCTGAGTACAGATAATGTATAGATGTGACCTGCAGTCCTATGTAACACCACAGATAACAGTGATAACTCTCTGAGTACAGATAATGTATAGATGTGACCTGCAGTCCTATGTAACACCACAGATAACACAGTGATAACTCTCTGAGTACAGATAATGTAGTAGAGGTGACCTGCAGTCCTATGTAACACCACAGATAACACAGTGATAACTCTCTGAGTACAGATAATGTAGTAGATGTGACCTGCAGTCCTATGTAACACCACAGATAACAGTGATAACT
Organism: Hyla sarda; assembly: GCF_029499605.1. Classification (NCBI taxonomy): domain Eukaryota; kingdom Metazoa; phylum Chordata; class Amphibia; order Anura; family Hylidae; genus Hyla; species Hyla sarda. The sequence continues at coordinate 3,862,502 of NC_079193.1, read as the reverse complement.
CTCTGAGTACAGATAATGTATAGATGTGACCTGCAGTCCTATGTAACACCACAGATAACACAGTGATAACTCTCTGAGTACAGATAATGTATAGATGTGACCTGCAGTCCTATGTAACACCACAGATAACAGTGATAACTCTCTGAGTACAGATAATGTATAGATGTGACCTGCAGTCCTATGTAACACCACAGATAACAGTGATAACTCTCCGAGTACAGATAATGTATAGATGTGACCTGCAGTCCTATGTAACACCACAGATAACACAGTGATATCTCTCTGAGTACAGATAATGTATAGATGTGACCTGCAGTCCTATGTAACACCACAGATAACAGTGATAACTCTCTGAGTACAGATAATGTATAGATGTGACCTGCAGTCCTATGTAACACCACAGATAACACAGTGATAACTCTCTGAGTACAGATAATGTATAGGTGTGACCTGCAGTCCTATGTAACACCACAGATAACAGTGATAACTCTCTGAGTACAGATAATGTATAGATGTGACCTGCAGTCCTATGTAACACCACAGATAACAGTGATAACTCTCTGAGTACAGATAATGTATAGATGTGACCTGCAGTCCTATGTAACACCACAGATAACAGTGATAACTCTCTGAGTACAGATAATGTATAGATGTGACCTGCAGTCCTATGTAACACCACAGATAACACAGTGATAACTCTCTGAGTACAGATAATGTATAGATGTGACCTGCAGTCCTATGTAACACCACAGATAACAGTGATAACTCTCTGAGTACAGATAATGTATAGATGTGACCTGCAGTCCTATGTAACACCACAGATAACACAGTGATAACTCTCTGAGTACAGATAATGTATAGATGTGACCTGCAGTCCTATGTAACACCACAGATAACACAATGATAACTCTCTGAGTACAGATAATGTATAGATGTGACCTGCAGTCCTATGTAACACCACAGATAACAGTGATAACTCTCTGAGTACAGATAATGTATAGATGTTACCTGCAGTCCTATGTAACAACACAGATAACACAGTGATAACTCTCTGAGTACAGATAATGTAGTAGATGTGACCTGCAGTCCTATGTAACACCACAGATAACAGTGATAACTCTCTGAGTACAGATAATGTAGTAGATGTGACCTGCAGTCCTATGTAACACCACAGATAACACAGTGATAACTGAGTACCGATAATGTATAGATGTGACCTGCAGTCCTATGTAACACCACAGATAACAGTGATAACTCTCTGAGTACATATAATGTATAAATGTGACCTGCAGTCCTATGTAACACCACAGATAACAGTGATAACTCTCTGAGTACAGATAATGTATAGATGTGACCTGCAGTCCTATGTAACACCACAGATAACAGTGATAACTCTCTGAGTACAGATAATGTAGTAGATGTGACCTGCAGTCCTATATAACACCACAGATAATGTATAGATGTGACCTGCAGTCCTATGTAACACCACAGATAACACAGTGATAACTCTCTGAGTACAGATAATGTATAGATGTGACCTGCAGTCCTATGTAACAACACAGATAACACAGTGATAACTGAGTACCGATAATGTATAGATGTGGCCTGCAGTCCTATGTAACACCACAGATAACAGTGATAACTCTCTGAGTACAGATAATGTATAGATGTGGCCTGCAGTCCTATGTAACACCACAGATAACAGTGATAACTCTCTGAGTACAGATAATGTATAGATGTGACCTGCAGTCCTATGTAACACCGCAGATAACACAGTGATAACTCTCTGAGTACAGATAATGTATAGATGTGACCTGCAGTCCTATGTAACACCACAGATAACAGTGATAACTCTCCGAGTACAGATCATGTATAGATGTGACCTGCAGTCCTATGTAACAACACAGATAACACAGTGATAACTCTCTGAGTACAGATAATGTATAGATGTGACCTGCAGTCCTATGTAACACCACAGATAACAGTGATAACTCTCTGAGTACAGATAATGTAGTAGATGTGACCTGCAGTCCTATGTAACACCACAGATAACACAGTGATAACTGAGTACCGATAATGTATAGATGTGGCCTGCAGTCCTATGTAACACCACAGATAACAGTGATAACTCTCTGAGTACAGATAATGTATAGATGTGACCTGCAGTCCTATGTAACACCACAGATAACACAGTGATAACTCTCTGAGTACAGATAATGTATAGATGTGACCTGCAGTCCTATGTAACACCACAGATAACAGTGATAACTCTCTGAGTACAGATAATGTATAGATGTGACCTGCAGTCCTATGTAACACCACAGATAACAGTGATAACTCTCTGAGTACAGATAATGTAGTAGATGTGACCTGCAGTCCTATGTAACACCACAGATAACAGTGATAACTCTCTGAGTACAGATAATGTATAGATGTCACCTGCAGTCCTATGTAACACCACAGATAACAGTGATAACTCTCTGAGTACAGATAATGTATAGATGTGACCTGCAGTCCTATGTAACACCACAGATAACAGTGATAACTCTCTGAGTACAGATAATGTATAGATGTGACCTGCAGTCCTATGTAACACCACAGATAACAGTGATAACTCTCTGAGTACAGATAATGTATAGATGTGACCTGCAGTCCTATGTAACACCACAGATAACAGTGATAACTCTCCGAGTACAGATAATGTATAGATGTGACCTGCAGTCCTATGTAACACCACAGATAACACAGTGATATCTCTCTGAGTACAGATAATGTATAGATGTGACCTGCAGTCCTATGTAACACCACAGATAACACAGTGATAACTCTCTGAGTACAGATAATGTATAGATGTGACCTGCAGTCCTATGTAACACCACAGATAACACAGTGATAACTCTCTGAGTACAGATAATGTATAGATGTGACCTGCAGTCCTATGTAACACCACAGATAACAGTGATAACTCTCTGAGTACAGATAATGTATAGATGTGACCTGCAGTCCTATGTAACACCACAGATAACAGTGATAACTCTCTGAGTACAGATAATGTATAGATATGACCCTGCAGTCCTATGTAACACCACAGATAACAGTGATAACTCTCTGAGTACAGATAATGTATAGATGTCACCTGCAGTCCTATGTAACACCACAGATAACAGTGATAACTCTCTGAGTACAGATAATGTATAGATGTGACCTGCAGTCCTATGTAACACCACAGATAACACAGTGATAACTCTCTGAGTACAGATAATGTATAGATGTGACCTGCAGTCCTATGTAACACCACAGATAACAGTGATAACTCTCTGAGTACAGATAATGTATAGATGTGACCTGCAGTCCTATGTAACACCACAGATAACACAGTGATAACTCTCTGAGTACAGATAATGTATAGATGTGACCTGCAGTCCTATGTAACACCACAGATAACAGTGATAACTCTCTGAGTACAGATAATGTATAGATGTTACCTGCAGTCCTATGTAACAACACAGATAACACAGTGATAACTCTCTGAGTACAGATAATGTATAGATGTGACCTGCAGTCCTATGTAACACCACAGATAACAGTGATAACTCTCTGAGTACAGATAATGTATAGATGTTACCTGCAGTCCTATGTAACAACACAGATAACACAGTGATAACTCTCTGAGTACAGATAATGTAGTAGATGTGACCTGCAGTCCTATGTAACACCACAGATAACAGTGATAACTCTCTGAGTACAGATAATGTAGTAGATGTGACCTGCAGTCCTATGTAACACCACAGATAACACAGTGATATCTGAGTACCGATAATGTATAGATGTGGCCTGCAGTCCTATGTAACACCACAGATAACAGTGATAACTCTCTGAGTACAGATAATGTATAGATGTGACCTGCAGTCCTATGTAACACCACAGATAACAGTGATAACTCTCTGAGTACATATAATGTATAGATGTGACCTGCAGTCCTATGTAACACCACAGATAACAGTGATAACTCTCTGAGTACAGATAATGTATAGATGTGACCTGCAGTCCTATGTAACACCACAGATAACAGTGATAACTCTCTGAGTACAGATAATGTATAGATGTGACCTGCAGTCCTATGTAACACCACAGATAACACAGTGATAACTCTCTGAGTACAGATAATGTATAGATGTGACCTGCAGTCCTATGTAACAACACAGATAACACAGCGATAACTGAGTACCGATAATGTATAGATGTGGCCTGCAGTCCTATGTAACACCACAGATAACAGTGATAACTCTCTGAGTACAGATAATGTATAGATGTGCCCTGCAGTCCTATGTAACACCACAGATAACAGTGATAACTCTCTGAGTACAGATAATGTATAGATGTGACCTGCAGTCCTATGTAACACCACAGAACACAGATAACAGTGATAACTCTCGAGTACAGATAATGTATAGATGTGACCTGCAGTCCTATGTAACAACACAGATAACACAGTGATAACTCTCTGAGTACAGATAATGTATAGATGTGACCTGCAGTCCTATGTAACACCACAGATAACAGTGATAACTCTCTGAGTACAGATAATGTAGTAGATGTGACCTGCAGTCCTATGTAACACCACAGATAACACAGTGATAACTGAGTACCGATAATGTATAGATGTGGCCTGCAGTCCTATGTAACACCACAGATAACAGTGATAACTCTCTGAGTACAGATAATGTATAGATGTGACCTGCAGTCCTATGTAACACCACAGATAACACAGTGATAACTCTCTGAGTACAGATAATGTATAGATGTGACCTGCAGTCCTATGTAACACCACAGATAACACAGTGATAACTCTCTGAGTACAGATAATGTATAGATGTGACCTGCAGTCCTATGTAACACCACAGATAACAGTGATAACTCTCTGAGTACAGATAATGTATAGATGTGACCTGCAGTCCTATGTAACACCACAGATAACAGTGATAACTCTCTGAGTACAGATAATGTATAGATGTGACCTGCAGTCCTATGTAACACCACAGATAACAGTGATAACTCTCTGAGTACAGATAATGTATAGATGTGACCTGCAGTCCTATGTAACACCACAGATAACACAGTGATAACTCTCTGAGTACAGATAATGTATAGATGTGACCTGCAGTCCTATGTAACACCACAGATAACAGTGATAACTCTCTGAGTACAGATAATGTATAGATGTTACCTGCAGTCCTATGTAACACCACAGATAACACAGTGATAACTCTCTGAGTACAGATAATGTATAGATGTGACCTGCAGTCCTATGTAACACCACAGATAACAGTGATAACTCTCTGAGTACAGATAATGTATAGATGTGACCTGCAGTCCTATGTAACACCACAGATAACACAGTGATAACTCTGAGTACCGATAATGTATAGATGTGGCCTGCAGTCCTATGTAACACCACAGATAACAGTGATAACTCTCTGAGTACAGATAATGTATAGATGTGACCTGCAGTCCTATGTAACACCACAGATAACAGTGATAACTCTCTGAGTACAGATAATGTATAGATGTGACCTGCAGTCCTATGTAACACCACAGATAACAGTGATAACTCTCTGAGTACAGATAATGTATAGATGTGACCTGCAGTCCTATGTAACACCACAGATAACAGTGATAACTCTCTGAGTACAGATAATGTATAGATGTGACCTGCAGTCCTATGTAACACCACAGATAACACAGTGATAACTCTCTGAGTACAGATAATGTATAGATGTGACCTGCAGTCCTATGTAACACCACAGATAACACAGTGATAACTCTGAGTACCGATAATGTATAGATGTGGCCTGCAGTCCTATGTAACACCACAGATAACAGTGATAACTCTCTGAGTACAGATAATGTATAGATGTGACCTGCAGTCCTATGTAACACCACAGATACACAGTGATAACTCTCTGAGTACAGATAATGTATAGATGTGACCTGCAGTCCTATGTAACACCACAGATAACAGTGATAACTCTCTGAGTACAGATAATGTATAGATGTGACCTGCAGTCCTATGTAACAACACAGATAACACAGTGATAACTCTCTGAGTACAGATAATGTATAGATGTGACCTGCAGTCCTATGTAACACCACAGATAACAGTGATAACTCTCTGAGTACAGATAATGTAGTAGATGTGACCTGCAGTCCTATGTAACACCACAGATAACACAGTGAATACTGAGTACCGATAATGTATAGATGTGGCCTGCAGTCCTATGTAACACCACAGATAACAGTGATAACTCTCTGAGTACAGATAATGTATAGATGTGACCTGCAGTCCTATGTAACACCACAGATAACACAGTGATAACTCTCTGAGTACAGATAATGTATAGATGTGGACCTGCAGTCCTATGTAACACCACAGATAACACAGTGATAACTCTCTGAGTACAGATAATGTATAGATGTGACCCTGCAGTCCCTATGTAACACCACAGATAACAGTGATAACTCTCTGAGTACAGATAATGTATAGATGTGACCTGCAGTCCTATGTAAACACCACAAGATAACAGTGATAACTCTCTGAGTACAGATAATGTAGTAG